>NC_092581.1:10969802-11184802 GCF_037975245.1 Apostichopus japonicus
AAACTGCGCAAATTTTGTCCAAATTAAGCAATTGGAAAATATCTATCAGTCCTACCATTGTCATTATTTTAAAGAATAACATCTGAGGCTCTTCATCTTCATGTGTCTGGAAATATGGTGTTGAAATGTGAAACAATAGTCACTTGTTGTCTATATGTAGTATAAACAACAGTCGTTTTGGAGAATTTACAAAAATTTATAGGGCAATGGATTATTATTAACATTAATTCCTGCACGGGAAAGCCTACGTCCTCGCAAATTAAACGATATATTAACATTAACATTTATGCCTGCATAGAGGAGCTGACGTCATCACAAACTTAAGCCTTAAACAGGTTATCTAAGGGATTAATATTTTAAATCTGAATAATTTGCCCCCCCCCATCCCCCCCAAAAATTGGAAATTTCATTTCTTTTTTCATTTCAAATAATACAAAATAATACGAAATAACTACACAAAACATTTACTTGAACTAAACCCGTTCTTAGATAATGACATATCGAGATAAAACTACCCTTGAGAAATGCAAATTCTTACTTAATAATATCTACATTGTTATATAGTGTGATATAAGCCTTAACATTGTAGCGATGTTTATTAAACGGTAACAGTAACGTTGTTAAATGTGTCGAAAAGATTCAACATTGTATCAAAAGTAGGAAAATAATTAATTACCCTCCATTTTACCCAAATGTTTCCCCAAAATGGAGGGTCCACTGTCCCCTTAGGCCCTGTCCACGGGCGACATAGCATCCTTGTCCCCTAGTAAACACTGACTGATTTGAATTGCTATAATTTCTACTTTAAGACGGCATGCTGAAAAATACTTATCTCGGATATAGATTGATTATTTCACATGGTAAAGTAATTGGTCATACACACATACATACATACACTTACCCGTACGGCACCCATACACAAATATATACACCAACACATTAAACACTTTATAGGCCTTATCTTTAAAACAAGAAAGAAGAAAGAAAATTCAGGATTTAAACAGTCAAGTCGTATCCCCGCCACCTTCATCGTCAAATCCACTATTAGATAACACAAATATCATTCGATACAGATGTGTTGGCCAGTATCAGTATGTGTTGTCATCTATCCAGTCTAGATAGTTGTGCACTCGTGTGTAGACTCCAGGCTTAAATGGGTCCGCACAACCATAACCCCAGCTTGTAATACCGATGACTTCAAAGAAACCGTTGTTATCTACCACAAGTGGGCCGCCACTGTCACCCTGTGGAAATAAGGAAACGCCAATGAAGATTACCGACAGTATTGATGATGATGATGATGATGATGATGATGATGATGATGATGATGATGATGATGATGATGATGATGATGATGATGATGATGATGATGATGATGATGGTGATGATGGTGATGATGATGATGATGATGATGATGATGATGATGATGATGATGATGATGATGATGATGATGATGATGATGATGATGATGATGATGATGATGATGATGATGATGATGATGATGATGATGATGATGGTGACGATGCTACTGCTACTGCAAATGCTCATGCTAATGCTAGTGATAATTACAATGACAATGACAATGAATATGACAATGAAAATGACAAAGACAATGATAATGATAATTTGGGAAGTTTTCATAGATGTGAAAGTGCATGACTCTAGAGAAGACAGGTAAGAGAATAGTGAATTTAAATATGTGTAAACCTTGTCAACTTCAGTTCTAAAGAAGAAGATGTAAGCATGACAGGAATCACAATCTTAGAAATCCACTCGAACCAAAAATAGTTGTTCCCTCACCTGACAAGAATCTTTGCCACCTTCTGGTAATCCTGCGCAGAACATACAACATTCTATGACCTCACCATCATACCATCCAGGTTGATTACACGTAGTCGTATCGATGATAGGCACACTGATCTCCTGTAATGTTTCATCTGGAACAAATACTACCAGAAAATGATAAATGTATTAATCTTTACCTTGTAGGAAATATGTCATCTTCAGAGAGGCAAACGTTTAAAGAAGAAAGAAGACAAACAAACCAAACAAAGTAGGAAAACTGACAGAAACATATTAAGAAGGATGAATAAACACATTCCTGTTTGTGAATATTCCTCTAGTAAACATGGCCAAAATTCAAATGATTACTTTATTACTTTGGAAGCCAAGGTTTGAAACCACTTCCAAAGTGTTTTATGTTCATTTGTCACGATTGCACTGAGAACTCTTAAAATGAAAAATGGCAAATTTCATATATTTAATCTGTATCATATTGGCATCATGAACTGAAGACTTGTTTACCTGCTAGAACAAATGCAGAGTAATGGCGACACCTACGGTATAGTTGAAATATATGCTTAAGGTTATACCTTCTTGATCACCCCATCCTGTAATCCAAACATTCGTCTCAGCCGGCCAATCTTGGGAAGGCAAACAGGCAGGCAGTATAAAATCGTTGAATTCAACATCAACCGATAGTCTCAACAAGGCAATGTCATTGATATAGCTGAACTGGTTAAAGAAGGGGTGAGTTAGGATGTCGAAAACGGTGAAACTTTGTTGGCTGTCATCAAAAGCATCGACCCGATGATTTCCGAGGACTACTTTATACTCTTCCACATCGATATTATATTCACTATATGAACAACAAAATAGCGAAAGTACAAACCTTAAAGTGTGAAACAACAGAAAGATAAAATAATTTGGAAAATAAAGAAAAAAAGAGAGAGAGGGTGGGGAAAATGAACAAAGGAATAGTTTCAAACGGCGGTAACCATGTTTGAGGCACAACTTTGCCTTGTGAAAATATCACGTCTTTCCCCATTATGTGACATATAGATGAGTTGTGACGGTTATCAATTTGCATGTGGCTTTACTTCCTTAATATTCATTAGAAATTGCGACTATGGAATAGCAAGACGTTCAACAGCCTCCCGCCAACCCCACACCCACCTCCCTAAAGAAAAAAAGTGAGTCCATCACACCTCTCACGACGCCACATTTGCTCATGATGATAACAAACCGAGGACGGTTGCAACCGCAACTTTCTGTTATGCAATATTATCATGGTAAAGATTCAAGAAATGTATTCATTTAAAGCAATAATGCAGTTCGCATTGTATCAACTGTTGACTGAAATGATATTATACGGTAGAAACTTGGTCCATTGAATTTCAAACATCACCGGACTGACGGGGGCAGGGGCTGAACTTTGATTAAGGTGGGAGTGGCAAACTGAGGATTTCATAAAACGAGGGAGGTGGTGATGTCCTCCAGTCGTTGAAGGTGGTTCCCATTTAAGTGGAGGGGGGTATCAAAATTGCAATACAACATTGAAATTCTAACAGTTTACAAAGAGTATAGGTTTGGGCATGGAAAAGTCGACATTTTGCACCTCTGCATCAACAAAAGTAAGCTTCTTCTGGTGAAGACCTCATACCCACCCGCTTTCTGCTCCCCACGTTTTTAATATCTGCCTACACCACTAGCTCCGTCAGTAAAGAATCTCCAGGATTTTACTTACTCAAAACAGTGTGCTGCACTGAGCACCCATCTTTTGTTCAGAAGAGTTCCGCCGCATAAATGTATCTCGGATCCACCAGTATCTCTGCGAATACTTACTTGCCAGGGCCACTCGCCAGGTTGAGCTGCAACACCACCGACAATACGAGAAGAGTATTGAGTTTGGACACCACATCCTATATTCGAAAAAAAGTAAAAAGAAAAAGAAAGTACTTATGGATAAATAGTCCGATGGAACACTTCAAAGTACATGATATACTTAATACTACAGGTAAACATATTTCCTGTTTATATCCAGAGATCCTTTGTCTATTCAGATAAAATAGTAGTCATACCTTTAATTAGTGTTAACTTTTTTCTCTTGAACATAATATACGGCACGTAATTAACCTTTTACATGTGTTTAATAATTTCAATTTTTGGGGATAATCATACCAATAAATATCAATTTGTATGTAAAGGCATACTTTTACTCACAAATTCTTCAGTCCATAAACACTTTTCACATCAATACTTATAAAATGCAACTAAGAAGTCAAAACTTTTTTCTTTTTGAACATTCTATCCGATAGGTGGTTTGGATATGACCCATGGCAGGTCAAGGTAAACGAACGTCAATATAAACGGTATTGTTTTATCAAATTAGGTATCACCTTTCATGTAATCATTTATTTAAAAAAATACAGTCATACCACAAAATCTCTTACCTAAACATGTGAGACTACTCTCATCTACGCCATTTCCACAGTTCGGTGCTTGATCACAAACAGAGGATTCAGGAATACAAACACCATTTCCACAGTTATACGATTGCTCGCAATCAAGATCTGTTCAAAAATGACATACAAGGTGTAAAAATTTGGTCAAACTTTCTTGGTCATCTGCAAAAGACGCCATATATATCCCACTTGGCGTGTATCAAAGTTGTTAAAATCAAACGTTATAAGATATTCATATGGCTTACATATATACCATCAAAACAAAACCGATGAAAATGTAGTGAGAATTAATGCAGTTGCATCCACCATAACAACATAATCAAGACGGATTCAGGATTTCAACATGGAGAGTGTTCGCATGGCCCCGAGGTGGTTGGTGCATTTATATTAAGATTACCAGATGTGTGAATATATACTAAGTCTTCACGCAAGTTTGAACTGATAACTCCTTTTCCCTTTTTTGTTTTCTGTGATGTTTAAAGCAGGAGGGTGTAATGAAGGTAGGAGAAGATGTACATTCTCTGGATCTGCCCCTGATAATGTATGTATACTAACTGGACTGAGACGTATTGACTGCTTTGACGGAACAACTAAACCCTTGAGAAGCAAACGACTTGTCAGTCTCAAATCGAAACCAGAGAGAGTTCCCAGATGATACAATCTGTACTTCAGATGTTGGTCCTCCTGACCAGGACAGTAAGACTTGTTCTCCAGGTATGTCTCCATCACCTACTTTAATGAAATCAAAACCCTTTTCCGTGTGTATAAATTCACAGACAACGTGCAGCTGAAGTCCTTGATACGTATTGAAAACCTTCTCATCCTGGTGGTCATTTGGATAATCATTTGGATATAGTAATGATGTCACTTGTGTTTCTGTTTCAACAAAGACGGAACTCTCTGTGAAGAGATGGAAAAAAAGGAGAGAAAAGAGAAAACAAAATCAATATAATATAACATCAATATAATATGGTATCATGTTGCATTCATTGTGATAGACAACGGTGTGTGGATCAACAAGCGATATGGGTACAAAGTTAAATATCAGCACATGTTATATGTGGCAATCTACAACAAAACCCAGTGTTTAAGTGACCTAAATTGTGGTAGGCCGATATAGTGGTATTTCCAACAATTATTGTGTCTATGATTTAGGTCCCTAACTCATGCCAATTTCATTATCATTGGAGGTATATTTCCTTCAAAGACAAATGTGAATTCGAGGGCGTAGATATACTTTTGTTTTAAGGGGGCCGAATGCTTCTGTACTTGTGGAAAGGGGTGGAGCCCACTTCGCTGCTGGGTGAATTTATGTCATCAAGACTATCTAGCAAATGATGTAATGTTCTTTTTTTTTACGTTTCATTAATCTCACTCATTTGTTTCAAATAAGACAAAGACATAAGACATACCTGTAAAGACGTTTACACGTTTGACCTTGATGTGTACGTTCGTGCATACCATTACAAAGCTAACAATCAAAGCGGTGGTCAGTAGTTAGTTATATTACCTTGATATAAAAGTATCCTCGCTACTGGATACAAAATTGCGACACAAAATCATACCATAGATGCAACCCTCTGACAAATTTCACATGGTATCAAATTTATGAATGCAAAAATCTCTAAACTACAAAAATCCATCCAGAACTTTATAGGTCACATATCTCTATGTGCCTATAGCGAGAATAACGTTGTAAAAGTTCACTAGCTTTCACAACCTAACACCCATCCAAAAATATGTCATTCATAGAAAATGTTTATTGTTTGTGAAGGATACATGCGTAGGACATTTATAGATGATCTGTGCCAATTGGACGACACGTATGCCTAATGACAGAGTGATGATATAACGTAGAAACCTCAATATTGCAAGTTGTAGTCTTGTACATTTTTGGGACTTTAACTTTTGAGAATCTATTAGAAAATAACTGTGTGGGTAACAAGTGCTATCTGAAAAAAAAAAGTTGTAAGACAGATAATAACAAGTATATGTCTGCTTTATGTGGTACGTATCATAACGACAACTATTTGAATGTCACGGACTGACGTAGAAAAATCAAACGACTCGCATTGGCCGAGTGTGCCAAGTGACGGTGAATTTCATCATATTGTAACAGTGATGACGTTCAGGTCCATAGAAGTAAACAACATATAGTAAAACCCTGTAGTATTTAGACTTATACATATAGTGAATGATATAACGTTAATTCCTACATATTGCAAATTGTTATATTGCAACTTGAGATGATCATGTAAACATTGTTACCGTCACAGTCTACTTCGTCTTCTCCATAATAACAGTCATAGTAGCCATCACACACTGAGTTGTCTGTAATACAGGTTCCGTCGTTACAAACAAAGCTGCCTGGATCACAAGTGTTGACTGAAATATACATAAAATACGCAGAGTTACCAAAGTACAACTATTCACATGAACCGATGCATATCCGTTAATTGTTAACTGATTGGATGACACTTTTGCCTGGTGACAGAGTGAGTGATATAACGTAGAAACCTAAATATTGCTAGTTGTAATCTTGCAAATTTTGAAGTATTTAATATAAATAATAACATTAACATCGCATTGTCCCTCATTTTCTCCAAAGCTTTAGTCATAGTGTCCATCACAAACAGACTAAACTACATTGTAAGTCGAATTGTAACGGAAAAAAAGAGGAAAAAGAACTGTGTGATGAACAAGTGCTATCTGACAAAAAGATGTAATGCATATAATATCACGTATATGTCTGCTATGAGTGGTTCGTATTATAACGACGACAATTTGAATGTCACGGACTGGCGTAAAAAAAATCAAACGATACACAATGGTCGAGTTGTAAGCTTCTGCCAATAATTAGGATAAGAAAAATGAGATACAATAATGGTATCACTGATATTATCAGAAGCAACACATATTATTAATTGTCACTAGCATAGTTTAAGAGAGTTAATAGTCGTTTTAAGCAAATTAAACGATAATGATAATGGGTCGCATTTTAAATGAGTAGGATCAATGATTTCTGTACATATACCATACAAACGGCACTACAATACCGTCAACATTACTTTCTTTACACATATTATATGTGGAAACCTTCTACCTGGATAACATGCTTGTGTACTCTCATCTTCGTCGTTTTCGCAGTTTTCGACTCCATCGCAAACATCTGAGTTTGGTAGACACACTCCATTCATGCAATTAAATTCATTTCCACAGTTCAAATCTGCAAAGTAATTGAAATTAGATTTCTTCCACTTTCCTACAGTTACAATGAATTTAATGTTGTAAGTGAGAGATTTGCTTCACAAATCAGAACAGCTCTATGTATTGTGAAAATAAAAGGTTTTTTCTTGACAACTACGACGAACTTTTACACAAGCTTTCAACATGCTAACTATGGAGGTGTGTAGACTGTTGAGAATACTAATAGATATTATACAGTACGTTTCAGATGATATCCAGAAAAAACATTCGGTATGCTGAAATCAAGTTCCCAAACTTATTTTGCCATTACACAAGTCATATTGAACAAACCTTTTAATCATGGTAATATTAGCAAATATCAGTATCTAAAATCGGATAACAATGAATATTGTGATATGTAAAAATTGACAAGGCATTCGCTCTTTCTTATTCTAACAAGATGGTAAAAGAGAAGGTACGTACCACTTTGTGTAAGATTAACAACTTCCACGAGAGCAAAAAAACCTTGGTCAGAAACAATACCATCGGCTTCAAATATAAACCACAAAGAATTTCCAGTTGATAAAACCTTCAACTCATTGTAAGATGGTCCTCCAGACCAGGTTAAGAGAGGTTGCTCCTCCGGTACGGTACCCTCGCCAACAAAAATGTAATCATAACCATTTTCAATTTCGATAAAATCGAAACTCAGTAAGAGTCTTGAATCTTCCAAAGTTGAGAAAACAAGTTCCATCCGTGCGTTGTTTGGATAGAAGGATGGATAATTTAGTGACGAAAAGTTGTAGTAAGTTTGAATAAAGATTTCTTCTTCAATATCTGTAAAGTAGCATATAAGAGTATCGTCAAACTTAAAAGAATATTACTAGAAATATTACTACAAACAGTTTTATAAAGAAAGGTGTGAAAGGTGAAAATGGGAATAAAAGTAAAGTAGATAAATACTAAACTAACATTTTGAGAAATTAACAGAAGGAAATATATATGTTCTTTGACTGAAACATTTATTCCAAAATTATTAAATAATAACTGTTTGGGTAACAAGTGCTATCTGACAAAAGTTGCAATACAGATAATAACAAGTATATATCTGTTATGTGTTGTTCCCCTAGAAGTAAACAACAGATAGTAAACCCTGTAGTATGTAGGCATATACATATATAGTGAATGATATAACGTTAATTCCTACATATTGCAATTGTTATATTGCAACTTGAGATGATCATATAAACATTGTTACCGTCACAGTCTATTTCGTCTTCTCCATAATCACAGTCATAGTAGCCATCACACACTGAGTTGTCTGTAATACAGATTCCGTTGTTACAAACAAAGCTGCCTGGATCACAAGTGTTGACTGAAATATATAGAAAATACACAGAGTTACCAAAGTACCACTTTTCGTAGGAACCGATGCATATCCGTTAATTGTTAACTGATTGGACGACACATATGCCTGGTGACAAAGTGAATGATATAACGTAGAAACATAAATATTGCAAGTTGTAGTCTTGCACATTTTTGAGACTTAAATAAAAATAATAGTAATAACATCGAAATCTCCCTCATTTTCTTCAAAGTATCAGTAATAGTGTTCATCACAAACAGACTAACCTACAATGTACGTCATATTGTAAGAAAACAGAAAAGGGAAAAAGAACTCTGTGGATAACAAGTGCTATCTGTAAAAAAATGTAATACAGATAATATCACAGTATATGTCTGGTATGTGTGGTCGTATCATAACGACTACTATTTGAATGTCACGGACTGACGTAGAAAAATCAAACGATTCACATTGGTCGAGTGTGCCAAGTGACGGTGGACGTCATCATATTGAAACTGTGATGACGGTCAGGTTCCAAGAAGGAAACAACAGATAGTAAGATCCTGTAGTAGTTGTTATTATTTTTGTGTACCTTTTCACTTCCTTATTCATTCAGAAAACATTAACATATTGGACAGTTGATGACACACTCATCTTCCTTAAGTCCTGATTGTCGTATGTATGTATAGTGCAGTTATGAGTGCAGAGTACTTGAAATATTTACTTTCTTTATGACAAAGAGATTATTAAGTGACGTAGTTGTAGTAGGCCTATAATGACGGAAACAACATGCATTAGTATGAACCACTATATATCCGTTAGTTTTTAACTGCTCGGATGACTCACAGGCTTAGTAACGTTTTGAAAGATATATAAGTTTTTTACTTAAATATTGCAAACTTCTGCCAATAATTAGGATTAGACAAATGAGATGCATTAATGACATCACTGATATCAACAGATAGTATTACTTGTCACTAACCTAGTTTAAGAGAATTAATAGTCGTTTTAATGGAGTTAAATAATATGATAATGGATCGCATTTTTAATGAGTAGGATCAATGCTTTCTGTACATATACCATACAAACGGCACTACATTACCGTCTACATGACATTCTATACAGATATAACATGTGGAAACCGTCTACCTGGATAACATGCTTGTGTACTCTCGTCTTCGTCGTTTTCGCAGTTTTCGACTCCATCACAAACATCAGAGTTTGGTAGACACACTCCATTCATGCAATTAAATTCATTTCCACAGTTCAATTCTGCAAAGTAATTGAATTTAGATTTCTACCAATTTCCAACAGTTACAATATTTAATGTGCTAGGTGAGAGATTTTCTTCACCAATCAGAACAGCTTTAATTTTTGGGAAAAATAAATGGTTTCTTATTGACAATTACGACGCACATTTTCACAAGCTTTCAACATGCTAACTGTGTAAGTGTGTAGAGTGTTGAGTACACTAATAGATATTATACAGTACGTTTCAGATGATATCCAGAAAATCATTCGCTATGCAGAAATCAAGTTCCCAAACTTAGTTTTACAATACACAAGTCATATTGAACAAACCTTTTAATCATGGTAATATTAGCAAATATCAGTATCTAAAATCGGACAACAATGAATAT
The DNA here is from genome assembly GCF_037975245.1 of Apostichopus japonicus. NCBI lineage: Eukaryota > Metazoa > Echinodermata > Holothuroidea > Aspidochirotida > Stichopodidae > Apostichopus > Apostichopus japonicus. The sequence continues at coordinate 10,980,218 of NC_092581.1, forward strand.
GGTGATATGTAAAACTTGACAAGGCATTCGCTCTTTCTTATTCTAACAAGATGGTAAAAGAGAAGGTACGTACCACTTTGTGTAAGATTAACAACTTCCACGAGAGCAAAAAAACCTTGGTCAGAAACAATACCATCGGCTTCAAATATAAACCACAAAGAATTTCCAGTTGATAAAACCTTCAACTCATTGTAAGATGGTCCTCCAGACCAGGTTAAGAGAGGTTGCTCCTCCGGTACGGTACCCTCGCCAACAAAAATGTAATCATAACCATTTTCAATTTCGATAAAATCGAAACTCAGTAAGAGTCTTGAATCTTCCAAAGTTGAGAAAACAAGTTCCATCCGTGCGTTGTTTGGATAGAAGGATGGATAATTTAGTGACGAAAAGTTGTAGTAAGTTTGAATAAAGATTTCTTCTTCAATATCTGTAAAGTAGCATATAAGAGTATCGTCAAACTTAAAAGAATATTACTAGAAATATTACTACAAACAGTTTTATAAAGAAAGGTGAGAAAAGTGAAAATGGGAATAAAACTAAAGTAGATAAAAATGAAAATAACATTTTGAGAAATTAACAGAAGGAAATATATATGTTCTTTGACTGAAACATTTATTCCAAAATTATTAGAAAATAACTGTTTGGGTAACAAGTGCTTTCTGAAAATAGTTGTAATACAGATAATAACAAGTATATGTCTGTTATGTGTTGTTCCCCTAGAAGTAAACAGCAGATAGTAAAACCCTGTAGTATTTAGGCATATATATATATAGTGAATGATATAACGTTAATTCCTACATATTGCAAATTGTTATATTGCAACTTGAGATGATCATATAAACATTGTTACCGTCACAGCCTATCTCGTCTTCTCCATCATCACAGTCATAGTAGCCATCACAGACTGAGTATTCTGGAATACAGGTTCCTTCGTTACAAACAAAGCTGTCTGGATCACAAGTGTTGACTGAAATATACAGAAAATACACAGAGTTTTCCAAAGTACAACTATTCGTATGAACCGATGCATATCCGTAAATTTTTAACTGATTGGATGACACGTATGCCTGGTGACAGAGTGAATGATATAACGTAGAAACATAAATATTGCAAGTTGTAATCTTGCAAATATTAGAGTACTTAATATAAATGATATTATTAACATCGCAATGTCCCTCATCTTCTCCAAAGTATCAGTCATAGTGTACATCACAAACAGACTAAACTACAATTTAATTCCTAAAAAGAAATGTATAGGTAACGAGTGCTATCTGACAAAAAAAGATGTAATACAGATGATACCAATTGTACGCCTGTTATGTGTTGTTCGTATCATAACGACAACTATTTGAATGTCACGGACTGATGTAGAAAAATGAAACGATTCACATTGACCGAGTCTTCCAAGTGACGGTGAATATCATCATATTGGAACTGGGATGAATTTCATGTCCCAAGAAGGAACAGCAGATAGTAAGATCCTGTAGTAGTGGTTGTTACTTTTTTGTCCATTGGTCACATTCAAATTCATTAAGGAAAACATTAACATATTTGACAGTTGATCTATCATTCATCTTACTTAAGTCGTGATCGACGTATGTATGTATGGTACAGTTATGAGTGCAGAGTACTTGAAATATTGAATTTCTACACTACAAACAGATGCCTAATTGACGTAATTGTAGTAGGCCTATAATAATAATAATAATAATAAAATAGTACTTATATAGCGCGTTCATCAGCAACGCTGTTCGAAGCGCTTAACATGAATTGAAACATTTAAAATACAGGAAACAATCAAAAGCAAATAGTATAAAAATATCTCCTAAAAGGTATATACCATAAAACTTATAACAGGATAGAAAAACTCATTAAAGCTATTGTGATACAAAAATACTGTACAGTTCAAAATCAAAGGCAATTCTAAAATAATCTGTCTTCAGCGATGTTTTAAAACTGGCAAGGCTTGCGCAGGTACGCATTTAATTCGGCAAGGCATTCCATAGCTTGGGAACACATACTGAAAATGCCTTGTTCCCAGTTTTTTCTTCTTTTTTTCATTTCTTGAGAACAAATAACGGAAACAACATACATTGGTATGAACCAAAACATATCCGTTAGTTTTTAACTGCTCGGATGAATCATAGTCTTTGTAACGCGGTGAAGATATATAACTTTTATACCTAAATATTGCAAAACTCTGCCAATAATTAGGATTACACAAAAGAGATACAATAATGACATCACTGATATCCCCAGAAACACCAGATAGTATTAATTGTCACTAGCATAGTTTAAAAGAATTAATACTTGTTTTAAGCGAGCTTAACGATAATGATAATGGATCGCATTTTAAATGAGTAGGATCAATGCTTTCTGTACATACCATACAAACGGTACTACATTAAGGTCTACATTACTTTATATACACATATTATATGTGGAAACCTTCTACCTGAATAACATGTTTGTATACTCTCATCTTCGTCGTTCTCGCAGTTTTCGACTCCATCGCAAACATCTGAGTTTGGTAGACACACTCCATTCATGCAATTAAATTCATTTCCACAGTTCAAATCTGCAAAGAAATTGAAATTAGATTTCTACCATTTTCGTACAGTTACAATATTTTATGTTCTAGGTAAGAGATTTGCTTCACAAATCAGAACAGCTCTACTTTTTTTGTGAAAAATATGACGTTTTTTTTCTTGACAACTGCGACGCACTTTTACCCAAGCTTTCATATTGCTAACTGTGTAGGTGTGTAGAGTGTTGCGTACACCAATATCTCTTCTACAGTACGTCTCAGAAGCTATCCAGAAAACAACATTCGGTATGTTGAACATAAGTTCCAAAGAACATTGTCGTTCGATAATGGTAATATTGAATGGAGATCCTTAGCAAATATCAGGAATAAAAATCGTTAACAAAAAGGATCATCATAATAGTTCGAATCGGGTAATGCTGTATATTGTCATATGACGTCTTTAGTCATTATGCTTACAAAAGGTCAAAGAGAAGTTAAACAACACTTATTGTAAGATTAACAATTCCAGAGCAGAATAACCTTGGTCAGAAGAAATATCATCTGCTTCGAATATTAAACCACGATGGATTTTCAGTTGATAAAACCTTAAAGACGTTGTAAGATGATCCTGACCAGGTTAAGAGAGCTTACTCCTCCGTTTCGGTCCCATCGCCAACAAGATATAAGCAAAACCATGCTTAGTTTCGATAAAATCAATTAAAAGCTATTACGGCAGAGCAAACACGTCCGTTTCATACCGTATAACTACAATGTGTCTATCATTTAATACATTTCCAACAATAGTTAACCTTTCTTCAATAACGAAATATTAAATGCTTTTTCAGAAAGGAAAGCAATGTATATATATTTTGCCAAACATACCAGTTTGTGAATCAGGTACGACCTCAATACTTCCATAGAAGCCTGGACGTGTAACAGAACCATCTGAATCAAATATCAACCACATTGAATTTTCAGTTGATAAAACCTTCAGCTCATTGTAAGATGGTCCCCCTGACCAGGTTAAGAGGAGTTGTTCCAGTAGTTCATTTCCATTTCCAACATAGATAAAATCATATCTTCGTTCAATTTCGATGAAGTCAAAACTCATGATGAGTCTCGAGTTTTCGAACGTTGTGAACTTCAACTCGGTTCGATGGTTATTTGGGTAGTCGAATGGATAATTGAGTGAAGTAAAGTTGTATGACGTCGTGATGAAGATTTCTTCTACAGAAATCGAAAAGGGAGAAAACACAGAGGCTTTAAATTTGGACAACTTTGGAAAAGTTGAAAAAAACCTCAAGAAGTTTTCTTCTGTGATAAAACGGTCATATTCAATTGACTCTTTAAGGCGAAGAAGATTCATGTATGGAACGAGACGAATAATATGGCTGCAGTAAGTCGAAAAGATAAGATGGAGCAATATCATTCTGAACTGGGAAGATATTAGCAATTAACATATTAACAATTATCAAACAGACTAAAATGCAATATAAGTCATATTGTAACGAACAAAAGTGAATAAAAAGAACTGTTTGGGTAACAAGTGCCATCTGACAAAAAGATGTAATGTATACAGATAATAACAAGTATATGTCTGTTATGTGTGGTACGTATCATAACGACAACTATTTGAATGTCACGGACTGACGTAGAAAAATCAAACGATCCACATTGGCCGAGTTTGCCAAGTCACGGTGAATATCATCATATTGTAACAGTGATGACGTTCAGGTCCCTACAAGTAAACAACAGATAATAAAACCATGTGGTATTTAGGCTTATATATATACAGTGAATGATATAACGATAATTCCTACATATTGCAAATTGTTATATTGCAACTTGAGATGATCATATAAACATTGTTACCGTCACAGTCTATCTCGTCTTCTCCATAAATACAGTCATAGTAGCCATCACACACTGAGTTGTCTGTAATACAGGTTCCGTTGTTACAAACAAAGCTGCCTGGATCACAAGTGTTGACTGAAACATTTAACAAATACGTACAGTTACCATATTGGTCATGTGATCTGTGCTAATAACTTGTATCTATGCCTTTGAAATCAGAAAAGTGTGCAAAAGCGTGAATTTGAGTTACCTCGCTCATGCGTAAGTGAGAATCGTTACGCGCTACAGAAATAGTCGGTACACCGCCTTCAAGTTTGTTACAACTTGGGGAGGAGTTTATTTAAAATACCATTTTTACCATTGCATTCTTCCTCATCTTCTCCATTGAAACAGTCAGAGTATCCATCGCAGAACCAGTTAGCAGGAATGCAGGTTGCATCGTAACAAACAAAGCTTTCTGGATCACAAGTGTTGACTAAAATGATATAACGATAATTCCTACATATTGCAAATTGTTATATTGCAACTTGAGATGATCATATAAACATTGTTACCGTCACAGTCTATCTCGTCTTCTCCATAAATACAGTCATAGTAGCCATCACACACTGAGTTGTCTGTAATACAGGTTCCGTTGTTACAAACAAAGCTGCCTGGATCACAAGTGTTGACTGAAACATTTAACAAATACGTACAGTTACCATATTGGTCATGTGATCTGTGCTAATAACTTGTATCTATGCCTTTGAAATCAGAAAAGTGTGCAAAAGCGTGAATTTGAGTTACCTCGCTCATGCGTAAGTGAGAATCGTTACGCGCTACAGAAATAGTCGGTACACCGCCTTCAAGTTTGTTACAACTTGGGGAGGAGTTTATTTAAAATACCATTTTTACCATTGCATTCTTCCTCATCTTCTCCATTGAAACAGTCAGAGTATCCATCGCAGAACCAGTTAGCAGGAATGCAGGTTGCATCGTAACAAACAAAGCTTTCTGGATCACAAGTGTTGACTAAAATATTAAGAACATAAGGAGAGTTACCAAAGTACAACTATTCGTATGAACCGATGCATATCCGTTAATGTTTAACTACTTGGATGACACATATTCCTATTGACAGAGTGAATGATATAAACCTTAACTTTCTAGTGGTAAATAGATAAAGCTGTCTAGATCATAAGTGCTGGCTGAAACATTCAAGCAAACAAAGCACAGTTAAATATTACATCGTATACTCTAACGAGTGATATCGAACATTATGCCGTCGAACAGCACATGTCCGTTAAACGGATTCTAATAGCGTTAACACAATGTGCAGGTCTCACTGAAAGATAGTCTATAGATTTTGACTTATAATATTACACACACACATATCCAATATTTGTTGACTGTTTGGATGGCACGTATGCTTATTGATAAAGTGAATGATATGACGTTAATTCCTACATATTGCAAATATATGAACATTGTTACCGTCACATCCTATCTCGTCTTCTCCATAATTACAGTCATAGTAGCCATCACAGACTGAGTAGTCTGAAATACAGATCCCGTCGTAACAAACAAAGCTTTCTGGATCACAAGTGTTGACTGAAATTTACAGAAAATACGGAGAGTTACCAAAGTACAACTATTCGCATGAAGCGATGCATATCCGTTAATGTTTGACTGCTTGGATGACACATATGCCTAGTGACAGAGTGAATGATATAAACCTTAACATTCCAGTAGTAACAGATAAAGCTGTCTGGATCATAAGTGCTAGCTAGAACATTCAAACAAACTAAGCACAGCTACAAAGTACATCGTATACTATAACGAGTGATGTCGAACAGTATGCCGTCGAACAGCACATGTACGTTAAACGGATTCTAATAGCGTAAACATAATGTGCAGGTCTCAATGAAAGATAGTATATAGATTTTGACTTATAATATTACACATTGATGAACCAATGCATATCCAATATTTGTTGACTGTTTGGATGGCACGTATGCTTATTGATAAAGTGAATGATATGACGTTAATTCCTGCATATTGCAAATATATGAACATTGTTACCGTCACATTCTATCTCGTCTTCTCCATAATTACAGTCATAGTAGCCATCACAGACTGAGTAGTCTGAAATACAGATCCCGTCGTAACAAACAAAACTGTCTGGATAACAAGTGTTGACTGAAATATACAGAATATACGGAGAGTTACCAAAGTACAACATTTCGTATGAACCGATGAATAATAATTACTTATTAAATGCTTGGATGACACATATCCCTAGTGACAGAGTGAATGATATAAACCTTAACATTCTAGTAGTAAACAGATAAAGCTGTCTCGATCATAAGTGCTAGCTGAAACATTCAAACAAACTAAGCACAGTTACAAAGTACATCGTATACTATAACGAGTGATGTCGAACAGTTTGCCGTCGAACGGCACATGTCCGTTAAACGGATTCTAATAGCGTTAACATAATGTGCAGGCCTCAATGAAAGATAGTCTATAGATTTTGACTTCTAATATTACACATTGATGAACCAAAGCATATCCAATACTTGATGTTTGCTTTGATGGCACGTATGCTTATTGATAAAGTGAATTATATGACGTTAATTCCTACATATTGCAAATATATGAACATTGTTACCGTCACATCCTATCTCGTCTTCTCCATAATTACAGTCATAGTAGCCATCACAGACTGAGTAGTCTGAAATACAGTTCCCGTCGTAACAAACAAAGCTGTCTGGATCACAAGTGTTGACTGAAATATTAAGAAAATACAGAGAGTTACCTAAGTACAACTTTTCGTATTAACCGATGCATATTCGTTAATTGTTTACTGATTGGATGACACAGATGCCTGGCGACGAAGTGAATGATATCACGCAGAAACATAAATATTGCAAGTTGTAACATTGCAAATATTAGAGTACTTAATATAAATAATATTATTCACATCGCAATGTCCCTCATCTTCTCCAAAGTATCAGTCATAGTGCCCATCTCAAACAGACTAAACTACAATTTAATTCCTATTGTAACGAAAAAAAGAAAGGAAAAAGAAATGTATAGGTAGCGACTGCTATCTGACAAAAAAGATGTAATACAGATAATAACAAGTTTATGTCTCTTATGTCTTGTTCGTATTATAACGACAACTTTTTGAAAGTCTGACGTAGAAAAATCAAACGATTCACATTGGCCGAGTGTGCCAAGTGACGATGAATATCATCACATAGTGGCAGTGATGACGATCAGGTCCCAAGAAGTAAACAACAGATAGTTAGATCCTGTAGAAGTTAGGCTTATATATATAGTGAATGATATAACGATAATTCCTACAAATAGCAAATTGTTATATTGCAAGTTGAGATGATCATGTAAACATTATTACCGTCACAGTCTATCTCGTCTTCTCCATAATCACAGTCATAGTAGCCATCACACACTGAGTAGTCTGATATACAGTTTCCGTCGTAACAAACAAAGCTTTCTGGATCACAAGTGTTGACTGAAATTTACAGAAAATACGGAGAGTTACCAAAGTACAACTATTCGCATGAAGCGATGCATATCCGTTAATGTTTGACTGCTTGGATGACACATATGCCTAGTGACAGAGTGAATGATATAAACCTTAACATTCTAGTAGTAAATAGATAAAGCTGTCTGGATCATAAGTGCTAGCTGAAACATTCAAGCAAACAAAGCACAGTTACAAATTACATCGTATACTATAACGAGTGATATCGAACATTATGCCGTCGACCAGCACATGTCCGTTAAACGGACTCTAATAGCGTTAAAATAATGTGCAGGTCTCACTGAAAGATGGTCTATAGATTTTGACTTATAATATTACACATTAATGAACCAATGCATATCCAATATTTGATGACTGCTTTGATGGCACGTATGCTTATTGATAAAGTGAATGATATGACGTTAATTCCTACATATTGCAAATATATGAACATTGTTACCGTCACAGTCTATCTCGTCTTCTCCATAATCACAGTCATAGTAGCCATCACAGACTGAGTAGTCTGAAATACAGATCCCGTCGTAACAAACAAAGCTTTCTGGATCACAAGTGTTGACTAAAATATTAAGAACATAAGGAGAGTTACCAAAGTACAACTATTCGTATGAACCGATGCATATCCGTTAATGTTTCACTACTTGGATGACACATATGCCTAGTGACAGAGTGAATGATATAAACCTTAACATTCTAGTAGTAACAGATAAAGCTGTCTGGATCATAAGTGCTAGCTGAAACATTCAAACAAACTAAGCACAGTTACAAAGTACATCGTATACTATAACGAGTGATATCGAACAGTATGCCGTCGAACAGCACATGTCCGTTAAAAAGATTCTAATAGCGTTAACATAATGTGCAGGTCTAACTGAAAGATAGTCTATAGATTTTGACTTATAATATTACACATTAATGAACAAATGCATATCCAATATTTGTTGACTGCTTTGATGACACGTATGCTTATTGATAAAGTGAATGATATGACGTTAATTCCTACATATTGCAAATATATGAACATTGTTACCGTCACATCCTATCTCGTCTTCTCCATAATTACAGTCATAGTAGCCATCACAGACTGAGTAGTCTGAAATACAGATTCCGTCGTAACAAACAAAGCTTTCTGGATCACAAGTGTTGACTAAAATATTAAGAACATAAGGAGAGTTACCAAAGTACAACTATTCGTATGAACCAATGCATATCCGTTACTTATTAACTGCTTGGATGACACATATGCCCAGTGACAGAGTGAATGATATAAACCTTAACATTCTAGTAGTAACAGATAAAGCTGTCTGGATCATAAGTGCTAGCTGAAACATTCAAACAAACTAAGCACAGTTACAAAGTACATCGTATACTATAACGAGTGATATCGAACAGTATGCCGTCGAACAGCACATGTCCGTTAAAAAGATTCTAATAGCGTTAACATAATGTGCAGGTCTAACTGAAAGATAGTCTATAGATTTTGACTTATAATATTACACATTAATGAACAAATGCATATCCAATATTTGTTGACTGCTTTGATGACACGTATGCTTATTGATAAAGTGAATGATATGACGTTAATTCCTACATATTGCAAATATATGAACATTGTTACCGTCACATCCTATCTCGTCTTCTCCATAATTACAGTCATAGTAGCCATCACAGACTGAGTAGTCTGAAATACAGATTCCGTCGTAACAAACAAAGCTTTCTGGATCACAAGTGTTGACTAAAATATTAAGAACATAAGGAGAGTTACCAAAGTACAACTATTCGTATGAACCAATGCATATCCGTTACTTATTAACTGCTTGGATGACACATATGCCCAGTGACAGAGTGAATGATATAAACCTTAACATTCTAGTAGTAACATATAAAGCTGTCTGGATCATAAGTGCTGGCTGAAACATTGAAGCAAACAAAGCACAGTGACAAAGTACATTGTATACTATAACGAGTGATATCGAATCGTATGCCGTCGAACAGAACATGTCCGTTAAACGGACTCTAATAGCGTTAACATAATTTGCAGGTCTAACTGAAAGATGGTCTATAGGTTTTGACTTATAATATTACACATTAATGAACCAATGCATATCCAATATTTGATGACTGCTTTGATGGCACGTATGCTTATTGATAAAGTGAATGATATGACGTTAATTCCTACATATTGCAAATATATGAACATTGTTACCGTCACATTCTATCTCGTCTTCTCCATAATCACAGTCATAGTAGCCATCACAGACTGAGTAGTCTGAAATACAGTTTTCGTCGTAACAAACAAAGCTTTCTGGATCACAAGTGTTGACTGAAATTTACAGAAAATACGGAGAGTTACCAAAGTACAACTATTCACGTGAACCGATGCGTATCCGTTACTTATTTACTGCTTGGACGACACGTATGACTGGTGACAGAGTGAATGATATCACGCAGAAACATAAATATTGCAAGTTGTAATATTGCAAATATTAGAATACTTATTATAAATAATATCATTGACATCGCATAGTCCCTCACCTTCTCCAAACTATCAGTCATATTGTCCATCTTAAACAAACTAAACTAAAATTTAATTCCAATTGTAACGAAAAAAAGAAAGGAAAAAGAAATGTATAGGTAGTGAGTGCTATCTGACAAAAAATGTAATACAGATAATAACAAGTTTATGTCTCATATGTCTTGTTTGTATTTTAACGACAACTATTTGAATGTCTGACGTAGAAAAGTCAAACGATTCTCATTGGCCGAGTGTGCCAAGTGACGATGAATATCATCACATAGTAGCAGTGATGACGATCAGGTCCCAAGAAGTAAACAACAGATAGTTAGATCCTGTAGAAGTTAGGCTTATATATATAGTGAATGATATAACGATAATTCCTACAAATATCAAATTGTTATATTGCAACTTGAGATGATCATGTAAACATTATTACCGTCACAGTCTATCTCGTCTTCTCCATAATCACAGTCATAGTAGCCATCACACACTGAGTTGTCTAATATACAGTTTCCGTCGTAACAAACAAAGCTTTCTGGATCACAAGTGTTGACTGAAATTTACAGAAAATACGGAGAGTTACCAAAGTACAACTATTCGCATGAAGCGATGCATATCCGTTAATGTTTGACTGCTTGGATGACACATATGCCTAGTGACATAGTGAATGATGTAAACCTAAATATTGCAAGTTCTAATCTTGTAAATTTTGGAGTTTAAAAAAAAAAATACTATTATCAATATCGCATTTTCCATTGTCTTCTCAAAGTATCAGTCATATTGACCTCACAAACAGACTCATCTCTAATGTCAGTCGAGTTGTAACGAAAAAAGAAAGTAAAACAAAATGTGTTGGTAACAAGTGCTATCTGAAAAAAGTTGTAATACACACAATACCAAGAATGTGTCTGCTATGTGTTGTTCGTGTCATAATGACAATTGTTTCAATGTCACGGACTGACGCAGAAAACACAAAACGATTCACATTGGTCGAGTGTACCAAGTGACGGTGGGCCTCATCATATTGAAATTTTGATGACTGTCAGGTCACTGGAAGGAAACAACAGTACATTAAAACTATGTAGTATTCAGGCTTATATATACAGAGAGTGACATGACGTTAATTCCTACATATTGCAAATTGTTATATTGTAAATTGAGATGTTTATTTAAACATTGTTACTGTCACATTCTTCCTCGTCTTCTCCATAACCACAGTCATAGTAGCCATCACAGACTGAGTAGTCTGATATACAGATCCCGTCGTAACAAACAAAGCTGTCTGGATCACAAGTGTTGACTGAAATATTAAGAAAATACGCATAGTTACCAAAGAATAACTACTCGTATGAACCGATAAATATCTTTTAATTGTTAACTGCCTGGACGACACGTCAACCTAGTGACAGAGTGAATATATAACTTATGAACCTACATACAGCAAGTTTTAATTTTACCAATTTTTATGTATTTAATATAAATACTATTATGAACATCTCATTCTGCATCGTCTTCTCCAAAGTAACAATCATAATGTCCATCGCAAGCAGATAAATTGGCTATGTAACTCGAATTGTGTAAAAGTAAAGTGCCCTGACGTTTCGATCCTAGCAGGATCTTCTTCAAAGGCAAAATGACAAATAACAGTAACGGAAGAGACACAACAAACAAGCACAGAATACAGACAGGTTAATGAGCATGGTGAACACAAAGAGATAGATGTAAGAGGATTAGGAAACAATGGATTTAGAGAAGAAGGAAAAAGGCCAAAAGAGGAAGTGGAGAGGGAGGAGATAATCAGTGGAGGAACAAAGAGAGGATTAAGGGAAGGGAAAAACTAGAGAACGAAAAAGAGAGAAAGGTGTGGAGAAAAAAAGATTAAAGAGAGCTATGAGAAAAGGAGTGATGGCGGGGGTGGGGGCATGGGGAGAAGGAGGAGGGGACAGAAGAAAAGTTAGTCATGTCTTTCCTGAATGTTGAGCCCATGAGGTTGAATGGTGCGAAGGCGTTGCATCCACAGCCTCCCTCTCTGCTGATTCGTACTAGGTCAGGACGGCTACCTAAGGATTCAATCCCCTGCAGGGACATGTTGTTAATGGTATGGTTGGAGAGGTTAAAGTGTTCTCCAACTGGGGTCTCAGTCTTCATGGTGTTGACTGTGGATCTGTGACAATAGAATCGCTTCTTGAGGATGGTTTTGGTTTCTCCAACATACTGGATGCCGCAAACTCTACAAGATCAGATAGATGACAATAGTGTTTGTGCAAGTGATGTGACCCTTAGTATTGTATGTGAGTTGCATGCTGTGGCTGGTGATGGAATTAGATTCAACAATGTGGTGGCTGATGTGATGATGCATCTCGAAGTACGATCACATTTGAAAGTACCATGCTGAATGGGTGTAGGGAAAGAAGTTAGAGGTGGAACAGCAGCACGCAAAGAAAGTCTCGTAGGTTGCGTGGTTGTCTGTAGGCGATGATGGGTTTTCAGGGACGACTCGTTGGAGTCTATCTGAAGTGAGGAGAATGTTGTGGTTGTTAGAGGTGATTTGCTGAAGAGGTGGGAGAATTGGGTGGAAAGTAACAACCAAGGGGAGCTTGTTGTCGCAATCTCGTCCTTTTTTTGTCCTTCACTGCCAAAGTAGATGATCTGGAAAAGAAGCAGACTCTCTGAATGGCCTCACGCACACTTCTGGCACTATGGCCTCTAGCAGTAAGATGTTTTTCCAAAGCATCTGTATGGCTAATGGAAGAGGAATTGCTAGAGCAAATGCAACGAAGACGAAGTGCTTGACTGTAGGCAATTCCAGACTTGCAGTGTTGGGGATGGCGGCTTAAAAAATAGAGATACTGGTGTGTGTCTGTGGGCTTGGTGTAAACGAAGTAGATGTCATCAATGTAGCACCACCATATAAGAGGACGGCAGGGAGCTCTACTGAGCATGCGTTTGTATCAAAACGACGACAATTTGAATGTCACGGACTGACGTAGCAAAATCAAACCATACACAATGGCCGATTTGTAAACTTCTGGCAATAATTAGGATTAGGCAAATGAGATACATTAATGATATCACTGATATTATCAGAAGCAACACATAGTATTAATTGTCACTAGCATAATTTAAGAGAGTTAATAGTCGTTTTAAGCAAATTAAACGATAGTGATAATGGGTCACATTTTAAATGAGTAGGATCAATGATTTATTTACATATACCATACAAACGGCAGTACATTACCCTCTACATTCCTTTCTATACAGATATAACATGTGGAAACCTTCTACCTGGATAACATGCTTGTGTACTCTCATCTTCGTCGTTTTCGCAGTTTTCGACTCCATCGCAAACATCTGAGTTTGGTAGACACACACCATTCATGCAATTAAATTCATTTCCACAGTTCAAATCTGCAAAGTAATTAAAATTAGATTTCTTCCAATTTCATACAGTTACAATGAATTTAATTTTGTAAGTGAGAGATTTGCTTAACAAATCAGAACAGCTCTACTTTTTGTGAAAATTAAAGGTTTTTTCTTGACAACTAGGCCGCACTTTAACACAAGCTTTTAACATACTAACTATGGAGGTTTGTAGAGTGTTAAGAATACTAATAGATATTATACAGTACGTTTCAGACGCTATCCAGAAAAACATTCGGTATGCTGAAATCAAGTTCCCAAACTTATTTTTCCAATACACATGTCATATTGAATAAATCTTTTCATCATGGTAATATAGACTGTAGCTCCTTAGCAAATATCAGTATCTAAATTCGGACACCAATGAATATGGTGATATGTAAAAAGTGACAAGGCATTCGCTCTTTCTTTTTCTAACTATTCTAACAAGAAGGTAAAAGAGTAAGTACGTACCACTTTGTGTAAGATTAACAACTTCCACAAGAGCAGAAAAACCTTGGTAAAAAATACTATAATCTGATTCGAATATAAACCACAAAGAATTTCCTGTTGATAAAACCTTCAACTCATTGTAAGATGGTCCTCCAGACCAGGTTAAGATAGGCTGCTCCTCCGGTACGGTACCATCGCCAACAAAAATGTAATCAAATCTATGTTCAATTTCGATAAAATCGAAACTCAGTAAGAGTCTTGAATCTTCCAAAGTTGAGAAAACAAGTTCCATCCGAGCGTTGTTTGGATAGAAGGATGGATAATTTAGTGACGAAAAGTTGTAGTACGTTTGAATAAAGATTTCTTCTTCAATATCTGTAAAGTAGCATATAAGTGTATCGTCAAACTTAAAAGAATATTACTAAAAATATTACTACAAACAGTTTTATAAAGAAAGGTGTGAAAAGTGAAAATGGGAGTAAAACTAAAAGTAGATAAAAACTAAAATAACATTTAATGAAATTAACAAAAGGAAATATATATTTTCTTTCACTAAAGCATTTATTCCGAAATTATTAGAACATAATTGTGTGGGTATCAAGTGCTATCTGACAAAAAGTTGTAAGACAGATCATAACAAGTATATGTCTGCTATATGTGGTACGTATCATAACGACAACTATTTGAATATCACGGACTGACGTCCGGACTGACGTAGAAAAATCAAATGATTAACATTGGCCGAGTGTGCCAAGTCACGGTGAATATCATTATATTGTATCGGTGATGACGTTCAGGTCCCTAGAAGTAAACAGCAGATAGTAAAACCCTGTAGTATTTAGGCTGATATAAATATATACAGTGAATGATAACGTTAATTCCTACATATTGCAAATTGTTATATCGCAAATTGAGATGATCATATAAACATTGTTACCGTCACAGTCTATCTCGTCTTCTCCATAATCACAGTCATAGTAGCCATCACACACCGAGTTGTCTGTAATACAGGTTCCGTTGTTACATACAAAGCTGCCTGGATCACAAGTGTTGACTGAAACATTTAACAAATGCGTACGGTTACCATATTGGTCATGTGATCTGTGCTAATAACGTGTATCTATGCCTTTGAAATCAGAAAAGTGTACAAAAGCGTGAATTGAAGTTACCTCGCTCATGCGTGATTGAGCATCGCTACGCGTTACAGAAATATTCAGTACACCGTCTACATGTGTGTTACAAATTGGGGAGCAGTTTATTTAAAATACCATTTTTACCATTGCATTCTTCCTCATCTTCTCCATTGAAACAGTCAGAGTATCCATCACAGAACCAGTAAGCAGGAATGCAGGTTCCATCGTAACAAACAAAGCTGTCTTGGTCACATGTGTTGGCTGAAATATTAAGAAAGTACGCAGAGTTACCAAAGTACAACTATTCGCATGAAGCGATGCATATCCGTTAATGTTTGACTGCTTGAATGACACATATGCCTAGTGACAGAGTGAATGGTATAAACCTTAAAATTCCAGTAGTAACAGATGAAGCTGTCTGGATCATAAGTGCTAGCTGAAACATTCAAACAAACTAAGCGCTGTACAGTTACAAAGTACAACGTATACTATAACGAGTAATGTCGAACAGTATGCCGTCAAACAGCACATGTCCGTTAAACGGATTCTAATAGCGTTACTTAATCTGCAGGTCTCACTGAAAGATAGTCTATAGATTTTGACTTATAATATTACACATTGATGAACCAATGCATATCCAATATTTGTTGACTGCTTTGATGGCACGTATGCTTATTGATAAAGTGAATGATATGACGTTAATTCCTACATATTGCAAATATATGAACATTGTTACCGTCACATCCTATCTCGTCTTCTCCATAGTTACAGTCATAGTAGCCATCACAGACTGAATAGTCTGATATACAGATCCCGTCGTAACAAACAAAGCTTTCTGGATCACAAGTGTTGACTAAAGTATTAAGAACATAAGGAGAGTTACCAAAGTACAACTATTCGTATGAATCGATGCATATCCGTTAATGTTTCACTACTTGGATGACACATATACCTAGTGACAGAGTGAATGATATAAACCTTAACATTCTAGTAGTAAATAGATAAAGCTGTCTAGATCATAAGTGCTGGCTGAAAAATTCAAGCAAACAAAGCGCAGTTACAAATTACATCGTATACTGTAACGAGTGATATCGAACAGTATGCCGTCGAACAGCACATGTCCGTTAAACGGACTCTAATAGCGTTAAAATAATGTGCAGGTCTCACTGAAAGATGGTCTATAGATTTTGACTTATAATATTACATATTAATGAACCAATGCATATCCAATATTTGTTGACTGTTTGGATGGCATGTATGCTTATTGATAAAGTGAATGATATGACGTTAATTCCTACATATTGCAAATATATGAACATTGTTACCGTCACATCCTATCTCGTCTTCTCCATAGTTACAGTCATAGTAGCCATCACAGACTGAGTAGTCTGATATACAGATCCCGTCGTAACAAACAAAGCTTTCTGGATCACAAGTGTTGACTAAAATATTAAGAACATAAGGAGAGTTAGCAAAGTACAACTATTCGTATGAATCGATGCATATCCCTTTATGTTTCACTACTTGGATGACACATATACCTAGTGACAGAGTGAATGATATAAACCTTAACATTCTAGTGGTAACAGATAAAGCTGTCTAGATCATAAGTGCTAGTTGAAACATTCAAACAAACTTAGCACAGTTACAAAGTACACCGTATACTATAACGAGTGATATCGAACAGTATGCCGTCGAACATCACATGTCCGTTAAACGGATTCTAATAGCGTTAACATAATGTGCAGGTCTCACTGAAAGAAAGTCTATAGATTTTGACTTATAATATTACACATTAATGAACCAATGCATATCCAATATTTGTTGACTGTTTGGATGGCATGTATGCTTATCGATAAAGTGAATGATATGACGTTAATTCCTACATATTGCAAATATATGAACATTGTTACCGTCACATCCTATCTCGTCTTCTCCATAGTTACAGTCATAGTAGCCATCACAGACTGAGTAGTCTGATATACAGATCCCGTCGTAACAAACAAAGCTTTCTGGATCACAAGTGTTGACTGAAATATACAGAAAATACGGAGAGTTACCAAAGTACAACTATTCGTATGAACCGATGCATATCCGTTACATATTTACTGCTTGGACGACAAGTATACCTAGGGACATAGTGAATGATGTAAACCTAAATATTGCAAGTTCTAATCTTGCAAATTTTGGAGTCTTTAAGAAAAAAATACTATGAACATCGCATTATCCATCGTCTTCTCCAAAGTATCAGTCATATTCTCCTCCCAAACAGACTAATCTCCAATGTTAGTCGAGTTGTAACGAAAAAAGAAAGTAAAATGAAATGTGTTGGTAACAAGTGCTATCTGAACAAAAAGTTGTAATACAGACAATACCAAGAATATGTCTGCTATGTGTTGTTCGTATCATAATGACAATTATTTCAATGTCAAGGACTGACGCAGAAAAAACAAAACGATTCACATTGGCCGAATGTACCAAGTGACGGTGGGCCTCATCATATTGAAACTTTGATCACTGTCAGGTCACTGGAAGGAGACAACATATCATTAAAACTATATAGTATTCAGGCGTATATATAGAGTGACATGACGTTAATTCTTTCATTTTCGAATTGAAATATTGTACATTGAGATGTTTATTTAAACATTGTTACCGTCACATCCTATCTCGTCTTCTCCATAATCACAGTCATAGTAGCCATCACAGACTGAGTATTCTGAAATGCAGGTTCCGTTGTAACAAACAAAGCTGTCTGGATCACAAGTGTTGACTGAAATATACAGAAAATACGCAGAGTTACCAAAGTACAACTATTCGTATTAACTGCCTGGACGACACGTCAACCTAGTGACAGAGTGAATATATAACTTATGAACCTAAATATAGCAAGTTTTAATCTTGCCAATTTTTAAGTATTTAATATAAATACTATTATGAACATCGCATACTCCATCGTCTTCTCCAAAGTAACAGTCATAGTGTCCATCACAAGCAGATAAATTTGCAATGTAAGTCGAATTGTGTTAAAGTAAGTTGCCCTGACGTTTCGTTCCTAGCAGGATCTTCTTCAAAGGCAAAATGACAAATAACAGCAACGGAAGGGACACAAACACGCAGAGAATAAAGATGGAAGAAAGCTATGAGAAGAGGATTGATGGGGGGTGGGCGGCAAGGGGAGAAGGAGGAGGGGACAGAAGAAAAGTTAGTCATGTCCTTCCTGAATGTTCAGCCCATGAGTTTGAATGGTGCAAAGCGTTGCATCCACAGCCTCTCTCTGCTGATTCGTACAAGGTCAAGACGGCTACCCAAGGATTCAATCCCCTGTAGGGACATGTTGTTAATGGTATGGTTGGGAAGGTTAAAGTGTTCTCCAACTGGGGTCTCAGTCTTCATGGTGTTGACTGTGGATCTGTAACAACAGAATCGCTTCTTGAGGGTGGTTTTGGTTTCGCCAACATACTGGATCCGGAAAACTATACAAGAGATCAGATAGATGACATAAGTGGCTGTGCAAGTGATGTGACCCTTAATATTGTATGTGAGTTGCATGTTGTGGCTGGTGATGGAATTAGATTCAACAATGTGGTGGCTGATGTGCTGATGTGATGATGCATCTCGAAGTACGATCACATTTGATAGTACCATGCTGAATGGGTGTAGGGATAGAAGTTACAGTTCGAACAGCAGCACGCAAAAGAATGTCTCGTAGGTTGCGTGGTCGCCTGTAGGCGATGGTGGGTTTTTCAGGGACGGATCGTTGGAGTCTATCTGAAGTGAGGAGAATGTAGTGGTTGTTAGAGGTGATTTGCTGAAGAGGAGGAAGAATTGGGTGGAAAGTAACAACCAAGGGGAGCTTGTTGTTGCAATCTCGTCCTTTTTTGTCCTTTACTGCCAAAGTAGATGATCTGGAAAAGAAGCGGACTCTCTGAATGGCTTCACGCACCCTTCTGGCACTATGGCCTCTAGCAGTAAGATGTTTTTCCAAAGCATCTGTATGGCGAATGAAAGAGGAATTGCTAGAGCAAATGCGACGAAGACAAAGTGCTTGACTGTAGGTAATTCCAGACCTGCAGTGTTGGGGATGGCGCCTTGAAGAATGGAGATACTGGTGTGTATCTGTAGGCTTGGTGTAAAAGTCTGAAGAGAGAGAGAACCGTGTTTCTTGTGAACAGTCACATCGAGAAAGTAAACCTGTTGGTGAGAGTAATCAGAGATGAATTTGATGGTGCTGTGGAAAGCATTGATGTCATTGATGAAGGTGAGCAGAATATCCTCATCACTGGTCCAAACGAAGTAGATGTCATCAATGTAGCGCTATCAGATAAGAGGAGGGCAGGGAGCTGTACTGAGCATACGTTCTTCATGACTAGAAATAAACAGGCAAGCAAAGGAAGGAGCCATCCTAGTACCCATTGCAGTCCCGTGTCTTTGGAGGTAATGCTTGTTCATAAACGTGAAGTTGTTTTGGTGAGAACATGTTGCATGAGAACTTTTATGTCAGAGTTGGGTGGACAAGGGTGGACCTTTTTGGACAAGACTGCACACGTGTCTGCGATACCTTCAGCATGAGGGACGTTAGTGTAAAGAGTAAAGAGAAGTGACGTCGAAAGTACCGATGATGGCTGTACTTGGGATTTGGTTGTTGATATCTTCAAGTCTCCTGAGGAAATCTGGAGTGTCATGAATGTAAGAGTTAATCTGAGGAACTAGAGGTTTGATGAAGTGGTCCACAAACAATGATATCTACTCGATGGAGTACTCATTGCCTGAGATGATGGGCCTACCAGGGTTACCAGGCTTGTGAAGTTCGGGCAGAAGATAAAACCTGGCTGCCTTACAGTCTGTGTGAGAAAGGAAAGAAACAGCCTTCTTAGAGATCTGGTTCCGCTGGTACATATCAGTGATAGTCTGTTTTATCTGATGGGAGGAAATAACTGTTGGTTCAGAATCAAGAAGAGTGTAAATATCGCTGCTGGAAGAGATGACGTTAATTCAGAATAGGGTACAAAGGCGTGAATTGAAGTTACCTCGCCTATGCGTAAGTGAGCATCTCTACGCGCTACAGAAATAGTCGGTACACCGTCTACATGTTTGTTACAACTTGGGGAGCAGTTTATTTAAAATAACATTTTTACCATTGCATTCTTCCTCATCTTCTCCATTGAAACAGTCAGAGTATCCATCACAGAACCAGTAAGCAGGAATGCAGGTTCCATCATAACAAACAAAGCTGTCTGGGTCACAAGTGTTGGCTGAAATATTAAGAAAATGCGCAGAGTTACCAAAGTACAACTATTCGCATGAAGCGATGCATATCCGTTAATGTTTAACTGCTTGGATGACACATATGCCTAGTGACAGAGTGAATGGTATAAACCTTAACATTCCAGTAGTAACAGCTGTCTGGATCATAAGTGCTAGCTGAAACATTCAAACAAACTAAGCACAGTTACAAAGTACATCGTATACTATAACGAGTGATATCGAACAGTATGCCGTCGAACAGCACATGTCCGTTAAACGGATTCTAATAGCGTTAACATAATGTGCAGGTCTCACTGAAAGATAGTCTATAGATTTTGACTTATAATATTACACATTAATGAACCAATGCATATCCAATATTTGTTGACTGCTTTGATGACACGTATGCTTATTGATAAAGTGAATGATATGACGTTAATTCCTACATATTGCAAATATATGAACATTGTTACCGTCACATCCTATCTCGTCTTCTCCATAATTACAGTCATAGTAGCCATCACAGACTGAATAGTCTGAAATACAGATCCCGTCGTAACAAACAAAGCTTTCTGGATCACAAGTGTTGACTAAAATATTAAGAACATAAGGAGAGTTACCAAAGTACAACTATTCGTATGAACCGATGCATATCCGCTAATGTTTAACTACTTGGATGACACATATCCCTAGTGACAGAGTGAATGATATAAACCTTAACATTCTAGTAGTAAATAGATAAAGCTGTCTGGATCATAAGTGCTGGCTGAAACATTCAAGCAAACAAAGCACAGTTACAAATTACATCGTATACTGTAACGAGTGATATCGAACATTATGCCGTCGACCAGCACATGTCCGTTAAACGGACTCTAATAGCGTTAAAATAATGTGCAGGTCTCACTGAAAGATGGTCTATAGATTTTGACTTATAATATTACACATTAATGAACCAATGCATATCCAATATTTGTTGACTGTTTGGATGGCACGTATGCTTATAGATAAAGTAAATGATATGACGTTAAATCCTACATATTGCAAATATATGAACATTGTTACCGTCACATCCTATCTCGTCTTCTCCATAATCACAGTCATAGTAGCCATCACAGACTGAGTAGTCTGAAATACAGTTTCCGTCGTAACAAACAAAGCTTTCTGGATCACAAGTGTTGACTGAAATTTACAGAAAATACGGAGAGTTACCAAAGTACAACTATTCACGTGAACCGATGCGTATCCGTTACTTATTAACTGCTTGGACGACACGTATGACTGGTGACGAAGTGAATGATATCACGCAGAAACATAAATATTGCAAGTTGTAATATTGCACATATTAGAATACTTATTATAAATAATATCATTGACATCGCATAGTCCCTCACCTTCTCCAAACTATCAGTCATATTGTCCATCTTAAACAAACTAAACTACAATTTAATTCCAATTGTAACGAAAAAAAGAAAGGAAAAAGAAATGTATAGGTAGTGAGTGCTATCTGACAAAAAATGTAATACAGATAATAACAAGTTTATGTCTCATATGTCTTGTTTGTATTTAAACGACAACTATTTGAATGTCTGACGTAGAAAAGTCAAACGATTCTCATTGGCCGAGTGTGCCAAGTGACGATGAATATCATCACATAGTATCAGTGATGACGATCAGGTCCCAAGAAGTAAACAACAGATAGTTAGATCCTGTAGAAGTTAGGCTTATATATATAGTGAATGATATAACGATAATTCCTACAAATATCAAATTGTTATATTGCAACTTGAGATGATCATGTAAACATTATTACCGTCACAGTCTATCTCGTCTTCTCCATAATCACAGTCATAGTAGCCATCACACACTGAGTTGTCTAATATACAGTTTCCGTCGTAACAAACAAAGCTTTCTGGATCACAAGTGTTGACTGAAATTTACAGAAAATACGGAGAGTTACCAAAGTACAACTATTCGCATGAAGCGATGCATATCCGTTAATGTTTGACTGCTTGGATGACACATATACCTAGTGACAGAGTGAATGATATAAACCTTAACATTCCAGTAGTAACAGATAAAGCTGTCTGGATCATAAGTGCTAGCTAGAACATTCAAACAAACTAAGCACAGTTACAAAGTACATCGTATACTATAACGAGTGATATCGAACAGTATGCCGTCGAACAGCACATGTCCGTTAAACGGACTCTAATAGCGTAAACATAATGTGCAGGTCTCAATGAAAGATAGTCTATAGATTTTGACTTCTAATATTACACATTGATGAACCAATGCATATCCAATATTTGTTGACTGCTTTGTTGGCACGTATGCTTATTGATAAAGTGAATGATATGACGTTAATTCCTACATATTGCAAATATATGAACATTGTTACCGTCACATCCTATCTCGTCTTCTCCATAATTACAGTCATAGTAGCCATCACAGACTGAGTAGTCTGAAATACAGATCCCGTCGTAACAAACAAAACTGTCTGGATAACAAGTGTTGACTGAAATATACAGAATATACGGAGAGTTACCAAAGTATAACATTTCGTATGAACCGATGAATAATAATTACTTATTAACTGCTTGGATGACACATATCCCTAGTGACAGAGTGAATGATATAAACCTTAACATTCTAGTAGTAAATAGATAAAGCTGTCTAGATCATAAGTGCTAGCTGAAACATTCAAACAAACTAAGCACAGTTACAAAGTACATCGTATACTATAACGAGTGATGTCGAACAGTTTGCCGTCGAACAGCACATGTCCGTTAAACGGATTCTAATAGCGTTACCATAATCTGTAGGTCTTTATGAGAGATAGTCTATAGATTTTGACTTCTAATATTACACATTGATGAACCAATGCATATCCAATATTTGTTGACTGCTTTGGTGGCACGTATGCTTATTGATAAAGTGAATTATATGACGTTAATTCCTACATATTGCAAATATATGAACATTGTTACCGTCACATCCTATCTCGTCTTCTCCATAATTACAGTCATAGTAGCCATCACAGACTGAGTAGTCTGAAATACAGAATCCGTCGTAACAAACAAAGCTGTCTGGATCACAAGTGTTGACTGAAATATACAGAAAATACGCAAAGTTACTAAAGAATAACTATTCGTATGAACCGATGAATATCTTTTAATTGTTAACTGCCTGGACGACACGTCAACCTAGTGACATAGTGAATGTATATCTTATGAACCTACATATAGCAAGTTCTAATCTTGCCAATTTTTAAGTATTTAATATAAATACTATTTTGAACATCGCATTCTCCGTCGTCTTCTCCAAAGTAACAGTCATAGTGTCCATCACAAGCAGATAAATTTGCTATGTAAGTCGAATTGTGTAAAAGTAAGTTGCCCTGACGTTTCGATCTTTGCAGGATCTTCTTCAAAGGCTAAATTACAAATAACAGTAACGGAAGTGACACAACAAACAAGCACAGAATACAGACAGGTTAATGAGCATAGTGAACACAAAGACATAGATGTAAGAGGATAAGAAGACAATGGATTTAGGGAAGAAGGAAAGAAACCAAAAAAGGAAGTGAAGGGGGAGGAGATAATCAGTTGAGGAACAAAGAGAGGATTAAGGGAAGGGGTAGGGTAAAAAATAGAGAAGGAAAAAGACAGAAAGGTGTGAAGAAAAAAGATTGAAGAGAGCTATGAGAAAAAGAGTGATGGCGGGGAGGACGGGGGCAAGGGGAGAAGGAGGAGGGGACAGAAGAAAAGTTAGTCATGTCCTTCCTGAATGTTGAGCCCATGAGTTTGAATGATACGGAGGCGTTGCAATTACAGCCTCTCTCTGCTGATTTGTACTAGGTCAGGACGGCTACCTAAGGATCCAATCCCCTGCACGGAAATGTTGTTAATGGTATTTTTGGAAAGGTTAAAGTGTTCTCCAACTGGGGTCTCAGTCTTCATGGTGTTGACTGTGGATCTGTTACAGTAGAATCGCTTCTTGAGGATGGTTTTGGTTTCGCCAACATACTGGATGCCGCAAACTCTACAAGATCAGATAGATGACATTAGTGGCTGTGCAAGTGATGTGACCCTTAGTATTGTATGTGAGTTGCATTCTGTGGCTGGTCATGGAATTAGATTCAACAATGTGGTGACTGATGTGCTGATGTGATGATGCATCTCGAAGTACGATCACATTTGATAGTACCATGCTGAATGGGTGTAGGGATAGAAGTTAGAGGTGGGACAGCAGCAGCACGTGTTGACTGAAATATTAAGAAAATACGGAGAGTTACCAAAGTACAACTATTTGTATGAACCGATGCATATCCGTTACTTATTAACTACTTGGATGACACATATGCCTAGTGAAAGAGTGAATGATATAAACCTTAACATTCTAGTAGTAAACAGATAAAGCTGTCTAGATCATAAGTGCTAGCTGAAACATTCAAACAAACTAGGTACAGTTACAAAGTACATCGTATACTATAACGAGTGATGTCGAACAGTATGCCGTCGAACAGCACATGCCCGTTAAACGGATTCTAATAGCGTTAACATAATGTGCAGGTCTCACTGAAAGATAGTCTATAGATTTTGACTTCTAATATTACACATTGATGAACCAATGCATATCTAATATTTGTTGACTGCTTTGTTGGCACGTATGCTTATTGATAAAGTGAATGATATGACGTTAATTCCTACATATTGCAAATATATGAACATTGTTACCGTCACATTCTATCTCGTCTTCTCCATAATTACAGTCATAGTAGCCATCACAGACTGAGTAGTCTGAAATACAGATTCCGTCGTAACAAACAAAGCTGTCTGGATCACAAGTGTTTACTGAAATATTAAGAAAATACGGAGAGTTACCAAAGTACAACTATTCGTATGAACCGATGCATATCCGTTACATATTTACTGCTTGGACGACAAGTATACCTAGGGACATAGTGAATGATGTAAACCTAAATATTGCAAGTTCTAATCTTGCAAATTTTGGAGTTTTAAAAAAATAAATACTATGAACATCGCATTATCCATCGTCTTCTCCAAAGTATCAGTCATATTCTCCTCCCAAACAGACTAATCTCCAATGTTAGTCGAGTTGTAACGAAAAAAGAAAGTTAAATGAAATGTGTTGGTAACAAGTGCTATCTGAAAAAAAGTTGTAATACAGACAATACCAAGAATATGTCTGCTATGTGTTGTTCGTATCATAATGACAATTATTTCAATGTCACGGACTGACGCAGAAAAAACAAAACGATTCACATTGGCCGAATGTACCAAGTGACGGTGGGCCTCATCATATTGAAACTCTGATCACTGTCAGGTCACTGGAAGGAAACAACAGATCATTAAAACTATGTAGTAATCAGGCTTATATATAGAGTGACATGACGTTAATTCCTTCATTTTTCGAATTGTAATATTGTACATTGAGATGTTTATATAAACATTGTTACCGTCACATTCTTCCTCGTCTTCTCCATACATACAGTCATAGTAGCCATCACACACTGAGTTTTCTGTAATACAGGTTCCGTTGTTACATACAAAGCTGCCTGGATCACAAGTGTTGACTGAAATATTAAGAAAATACGTAGTTACCAAAGTACAACTATTCGTATGAACCGATGCATATCCGTTAATTGTTAACTGATAGGATGACACGTATGCCTGGTGACATAGTGAATGATATAACGTAGAAACATAAATATTGCAAGTTGTAATATTGCAAATATTAGAGTATTTAATATAAATGATATTATTAACATCGCATTGTCCTTCATCTTCTCCAAAGTATCAGTCATAGTGTCCATCACAAACAGACTAAACTACAATTTAATTAATATTGTAACGAAAAAAAGAAAGGAAAAAGAAATGTATAGGTAACAACTGCTATCTGAAAAAAAAGATGCAATACAGATAATACCAAGTGTAAGCCTGTTATGTGTTCTTTGTATCATAACGACAACTATTTGAATGTCACGGACTGACGTAGAAAAATCAAACGATTCACATTGACCGAGTCTTCCAAGTGACGGTGAATATCATCATATTGGAACTGGGATGAATTTCATGTCCCAAGAAGGAACAACAAATAGTAAGATCCTGTAGTAGCTGTTGTAACTTTTTTGTCCATTGCTCACATTAAAATTCATTCAGGAAAACATTAACATATTTGACAGTTTTAACGCGGTGAAAGATATGTAACTTTTATACCTAAATATTGCAAACCTCTGCCAATAAATTAAGATTAGACAAATGAGATACAATAATGACATCACTGATATCCTCAGAAACACCAGATAGTATTAATTGTCACTAGCATAGTTTAGAAGGATTAATACTTGTTTTAAGCGAGCTAAACGATAATGATAATGGATCGATATTTAAATGAGTCGGATCGATGCTTTCTGTACATATACCATGCAAACGGTACTTCATTACGGCCTTCATTACTTTATATACACATTTAACATGTGGGAACCTTCTACCTGAATAACACGTTTGTATACTCTCATCTTCTTCGTTTTCGCAGTTTTCGACTCCATCGCAAACATCTGAGTTTGGTAGACACACTCCATTCATGCAATTAAATTCATTTCCACAGTTCAAATCTGCAAAGTAATTGAAATTAGATTTCTACCATTTCCCTACAGTTACAATATTTAATGTTCTAGGTGAGAGATTTGCTTCACAAATCAGGACAGCTCTACTTTTTGTGAAAAGTATAACGTTTTTTCTTGACAACTGCGACGCACTTTTACACAAGCTTTCAGATTGCTAACTGTGTAGGTGTGTAGAGTGTTGCGTACACCAATATCTCTTATACAGTACGTCTCAGACGCTCTCCAGAAAACAACATTCGGTATGCTGAACATAAGTTCCAAAGAACATTGTCGTTCGATAATTGTAATATTGAATGGAGATCCTTAGCAAATATCAGTAATAAAAATCGTTAACAAAAAGGATCATCATAATAGTTCGAATCGGGTAATGATGTATATTGTCATAAGTCGTCTTTAGAAGGGTATCGCTCCTCATTATACTAACAAAAGGTTAAAGAGACGTTAAACAACACTTATTGTAAGATTAACAATTCCAGAGCAGAATAACCTTGGTCAGAAGAAATATCATCTGCTTCGAATATTAAACCACGATGGATTTTCAGTTGATTAAACCTTAAAGACGTAGTAAGATGATCCTGACCAGGTAAAGAGAGGTTACTCCTCCGTTTCGGTCCCATCGCCAACAAGATATAAGCAAAACCATGCTTATTTTCGATAAAATCAATTAAAGGCTATAACGGCAGAGCAAAAACATCCGTTACATACCGTATAACTACAATGTGTCTATCATTTAATACATTTCCAACAATAGTTAACCTTTCTTCAATAACGAAATATTAAATGCTTTTTCAGAAAGGAAAGCTATGCCAAACATACCAGTTTGTGAATCAGGTACGACCTCAATACTTCCATAGAAGCCTGGACGTGTAACAGAATCATCTGAATCAAATATAAACCACATTGAATTTTCAGTTGATAAAACCTTCAGCTCATTGTAAGATGGTCCCCCTGACCAGGTTAAGAGGAGGTGTTCCAGTAGTTCATTTCCATTTCCAACAAAGATAAAATCCCATCTACGTTCAATTTCGATGAAGTCTAAACTCATGAGGAGTCTCGAGTTTTCGAACGTTGTGAACTTCAACTCGGTTCGATGATCATTTGGGTAGTCGAATGGATAATTGAGTGAAGTAAAGTTGTATGACGTCGTGATGAAGATTTCTTCTACAGAAATCGAAAAGGGAGAAAACACAGAGGCTTTAAATTTGGACAACTTTGTAAAAGTTGAAAAAAATCTCAAGAACTTTTCTTCTGTGATAAAACGGTCATATTCAATTGACTCTTTAAGGCGAAGAAGATTCATGTATGGAACGAGACGAATAATATGGCTGCAGTAAGTCGAAAAGATGAGGTGGAGCAATATCATTCTGAACTGGGAAGATATTAGCAATTAACATATTAACAATTATCAAACAGACTAAAATGCAATATAAGTCATATGGTAACGAACAAAAGTGAATAAAAAGAACTGTTTGGGTAACAAGTGCCCTGACAAAAAGATGTAATGTATACAGATAATAACAAGTATATGTCTGTTATGTGTGGTACGTATCATAACGACAACTATTTGAATGTCACGGACTGACGTAGAAAAATCAAACGATCCACATTGGCCGAGTTTGCCAAGTCACCCTGAATATCATCATATTGTAACAGTGATGACGTTCAGGTCCCAAGAAGTAAACAACAGATAATAAAACCCTGTGGTATTTAGGCTTATATATATACAGTGAATGATATAACGATAATTCCTACATATTGCAAATTGTTATATTGCAACTTGAGATGATCATATAAACATTGTTACCGTCACAGTCTATCTCGTCTTCTCCATAAATACAGTCATAGTAGCCATCACACACTGAGTTGTCTGTAATACAGGTTCCGTTGTTACAAACAAAGCTGCCTGGATCACAAGTGTTGACTGAAACATTTAACAAATACGTACAGTTACCATATTGGTCATGTGATCTGTGCTAATAACTTGTATCTATGCCTTTGAAATCAGAAAAGTGTGCAAAAGCGTGAATTTGAGTTACCTCGCTCATGCGTAAGTGAGAATTGCTACGCGCTACAGAAATAGTCGGTACACCGCATTCAAGTTTGTTACAACTTGGGGAGAAGTTTATTTAAAATACCATTTTTACCATTGCATTCTTCCTCATCTTCTCCATTGAAACAGTCAGAGTATCCATCGCAGAACCAGTTAGCAGGAATGCAGGTTGCATCGTAACAAACAAAGCTTTCTGGATCACAAGTGTTGACTAAAATATTAAGAACATAAGGAGAGTTACCAAAGTACAACTATTCGTATGAACCGATGCATATCCGTTAATGTTTAACTACTTGGATGACACATATACCTAGTGACAGAGTGAATGATATAAACCTTAACTTTCTAGTAGTAAATAGATAAAGCTGTCTAGATCATAAGTGCTGGCTGAAACATTCAAGCAAACAAAGCACAGTTAAATATTACATCGTATACTCTAACGAGTGATATCGAACATTATGCCGTCGAACAGCACATGTCCGTTAAACGGACTCTAATAGCGTTAAAATAATGTGCAGGTCTCACTGAAAGATGGTCTATAGATTTTGACTTATAATATTACACATTAATGAACCAATGCATATCCAATATTTGTTGACTGTTTGGATGGCACGTATGCTTATTGATAAGGTGAATGATATGACGTTAATTCCTACATATTGCAAATATATAAAAATTGTTACCGTCACATCCTATCTCGTCTTCTCCATAATTACAGTCATAGTAGCCATCACAGACTGAGTAGTCTGAAATACAGATCCCGTCGTAACAAACAAAGCTTTCTGGATCACAAGTGTTGACTAAAATATTAAGAACATAAGGAGAGTTACCAAAGTACAACTATTCGTATGAACCGATGCATATCCGTTAATGTTTCACTACTTGGATGACACATATACCTAGTGACAGAGTGAATGATATAAACCTTAACATTCTAGTAGTAACAGATAAAGCTGTCTGGATCATAAGTGCTAGCTGAAACATTCAAACAAACTAAGCACAGTTACAAAGTACATCGTATACTATAACGAGTGATATCGAACAGTATGCAGTCGAACAGCACATGTCCGTTAAACGGATTCTAATAGCGTTAACACAATGTGCAGGTCTCACTGAAAGATAGTCTATAGATTTTGACTTATAATATTACACACACACATATCCAATAATTGTTGACTGTTTGGATGGCACGTATGCTTATTGATAAGGTGAATGATATGACGTTAATTCCTACATATTGCAAATATATGAACATTGTTACCGTCACATCCTATCTCGTCTTCTCCATAATTACAGTCATAGTAGCCATCACAGACTGAATAGTCTGAAATACAGATCCCGTCGTAACAAACAAAGCTGTCTGGATCACAAGTGTTGACTGAAATATAAAGAACATAAGGAGAGTTACCAAAGTACAACTATTCGTATGAACCGATGAATAATCGTTCCGTATTAACTGCTTGGATGACACATATGCCTAGTGACAGAGTGAATGATATAAACCTTAACTTTCCAGTAGTAAACAGATAAAGCTGTCTAGATCATAAGTGCTAGCTGAAACATTCAAACAAACTAAGCACAGTTACAAAATACATCGTATACCATAACGAGTGATGTCGAGCAGTATGCAGTCGAACAGCACATGTCCGTTAAACGGATTCTAATAGCGTTAACATAATGTGCAGGCCTCATTGAAAGATAGTTTATAGATTTTGACTTCTAATATTACACATTGATGAACCAATGCATATCCAATACTTGATGACTGCTTTGATGGCACGTATGCTTATTGATAAAGTGAATGATATGACGTTAATTCCTACATATTGCAAATATATGAACATTGTTACCGTCACATTCTATCTCGTCTTCTCCATAATTACAGTCATAGTAGCCATCACAGACTGAGTAGTCTGAAATACAGTTCCCGTCGTAACAAACAAAGCTGTCTGGATCACAAGTGTTGACTGAAATATTAAGAAAATACGGAGAGTTACCTAAGTACAACTATTCGTATTAACCGATGCATATTCGTTAATTGTTTACTGATTGGATGACACAGATGCCTGGCGACGAAGTGAAATATATAACGTAGAAACATAAATATTGCAAGTTGTAACATTGCAAATATTAGAGTACTTAATATAAATAATATTATTCACATCGCAATGTCCCTCATCTTCTCCAAAGTATCAGTCATAGTGCCCATCTCAAACAGACTAAACTACAATTTAACTCCTATTGTAACGAAAAAAAGAAAGGAAAAAGAAATGTATAGGTAGCGACTGCTATCTGACAAAAAAGATGTAATACAGATAATAACAAGTTTATGTCTCTTATGTCTTGTTCGTATTATAACGACAACTTTTTGAAAGTCTGACGTAGAAAAATCAAACGATTCACATTGGCCGAGTGTGTCAAGTGATGATGAATATCATCATATTGAACTGTGATGACGTTCAGATCCCTAGAAGTAAACAACATATAGTAAAACCCTGTAGTATTTGGCTTATATATATAGTGAATGATATCACGATAATTCCTACATATTGCAAATTGTTATATTGCAACTTGAGATGATCATATAAACATTGTTACCGTCACAGTCTATCTCGTCTTCTCCATAAATACAGTCATAGTAGCCATCACACACTGAGTTGTCTGTAATACAGGTTCCGTTGTTACATACAAAGCTGCCTGGGTCACAAGTGTTGACTGAAATATTAAGAAAAAGAAATGTATAGGTAACGACTGTTATCTGAAAAAAAGATGTAATACAGATAATACCAAGTGTAAGCCTGTTATGTGTTCTTTGTATCATAACGACAACTATTTGAATGTCACGGACTGACGTAGAAAAACCAAACGATTCACATTGACCGAGTCTTCCAAGTGACGGTGAATATCATCATATTGGAACTGGGATGAATTTCATGTCCCAAGAAGGAACAACAGATAGTAAGATCCTGTAGTAGCTGTTGTAACTTTTTTGTCCATTGCTCACATTAAAATTCATTCAGGAACACATTAACATATTTGACAGTTTTAACGCGGTGAAAGATATATAACTTTTATACCTAAATATTGCAAAACTCTGCCAATAAATTAAGATTAGACAAATGAGATACAATAATGACATCACTGATATCCTCAGAAACACCAGATAGTATTAATTGTCACTAGCATAGTTTAGAAGGATTAATACTTGTTTTAAGCGAGCTAAACGATAATGATAATGGATCGATATTTAAATGAGTCTGATCAATGCTTTCTGTACATATACCATGCAAACGGTACTACATTACGGCCTTCATTACTTTATATACACATTTAACATGTGGGAACCTTCTACCTGAATAACATGTTTGTATACTCTCATCTTCGTCGTTTTCGCAGTTTTCGACTCTATCGCAAACATCTGAGTTTGGTAGGCACACTCCATTCATGCAATTAAATTCATTTCCACAGTTCAAATCTGCAAAGTAATTGAAATTAGTTTTCAACAATTTTCTTACAGTTACAATATTTAATGTTCTAGGTAAGAGACTTGCTTCACAAATCAGAACAGCTCTAATTTTTGTGAAAAAAATATAACGTTTTTTCTTGACAACTGTGACGCACTTTTACCCAAGCTTTCAGACTGCTAACTGTGTAGGTCTGTATAGTGTTGCGTACACCAATATCTCTTATACAGTACGTCTCAGACGCTATCCAGAAAACAACATTCGGTATGCTGAACATAAGTTCCAAAGAACATTGTCGTTCGATATTTGTAATATTGAATGGAGATCCTTAGCAAATATCAGTAATAAAAATCGTTAACAAAAAGGATCATCATAATAGTTCGAATCGGGTAATGATGTATATTGTCATATGTAGTATTTAGAAGGGTTTCGCTCCTCATTATGCTAACAAAAGGTCAAAGAGAAGTTAAACAACACTTATTGTAAGATTAACAATTCCAGAGCAGAATAACCTTGGTCAGAAGAAATGTCATCTGCTTCGAATATTAAACCACAATGGATTTTCAGTTGATAAAACCTTAAATACGTTGTAAGATGATCCTGACCAGGTTAATAGAGGTTACTCCTCCGTTCGGTCCCATCGCCAACAAGATATAAGCATAACCATGCTTAGTTTCGATAAAATCAATTAAAGGCTATTACGGCAGAGTAAAAACATCCGTTACATACCGTATATCCACAATGTGTCTATCATTTAATACATTTACAACAATAGTTAACCTTTCTTCAATAACGAAATATTAAATGCTTTTTCAGAAAGGAAAGCTATGTATATATTTTTTGCCAAACATACCAGTTTGTGAATCAGGTACGACCTCAATACTTCCATAGAAGCCTGGACTTGTAATAGAACCATCTGAATCAAATATCAACCACATTGAATTTTCAGTTGATAAAACCTTCAGCTCATTGTAAGATGGTCCCCCTGACCAGGTTAAGAGGAGTTGTTCCAGTAGTTCATTTCCATTTCCAACATAGATAAAATCCCATGTACGTTCAATTTCGATGAAGTCAAAACTCATGAGGAGTCTCGAGTTTTCAAATGTTGTAAACATCAACTCGGTTCGATGGTTATTTGGGTAGTCGAATGGATAATTGAGTGAAGTAAAGTTGTATGACGTCGTGATGAAGATTTCCTCTACAAAAATCGAATAGGGAGAAAAAAACCAAGGCTTTAAATGTGGACAACTTTGGAATAGTTCAAAAATATCTCAAGAACTTTTCTTCTGTGATAAACCGGTCATATTCAATTGACTCTTTAAGGCGCAGAAGATTCATGTATGGAACGAGACGAATAATATGGCTGCAGTAAGTCGAAAGGATGGGGTGGAGCAATATCATTCTGAACTGGGAAGATATTAGCAATTAACAAAGTAACAAATATCAAACAGACTAAAATGCAATATAAGTCCTTTTGTAACGAACAAAAGTAAATAAAAAGAACTGTTTGGGTAACAAGTGCCATCTGACAAAAAAATTTAATGTATACAGATAATACCACGTGTATGTCTACTATGTGTTGTTCGTATCATAACGACAACTATTTGAACGTCCGGACTGACGTAGAAAAATGATTCACATTGACCGAGTTTGCAAAGTGACGATGATTATCATCATATTGAAGCTGTGATGACGTTCATGTCCCTAGAAGTAAACAACAGATAGTAAAACCCTGTATTATTCAGGCTTATATATATACAGTGAATGATATAAAGATAATTCCTACATATTGCAAATTGTTATATTGCAACTTGAGATGATCATGTAAACATGGTTACCGTCACAGTCTATCTCGTCTTCTCCATAATAACAGTCATAGTAGCCATCACACACTGAGTTGTCTGTAATACAGGTTCCGTTGTTACATACAAAGCTGCCTGGGTCACAAGTTTTGACTGAAATATACAGAAAGAACGCAGAGTTACCAAAGTACAACAATTCGTATGAACCGATGCATATTCGTTAATTGTTTACTGATTGGATGACACGTATGCCTGGTGACAGAGTGAATGATATAACGTAGAAACATATATATTGCAAGTTGTAATATTGCAAATATTAGAGTACTTAAAATAAATAATATCATTGACATCGAATTGTCCCTCATCTTCTCCAAAGTATCAGTCATATTGTCCATCACAAACAGACTAAGCTACAATTTAATTCCTATTGCAACGAAGAAAAGAAAGGAGACATAAATGTATAGGTAGCGAGTGCAGCTATCTCAAAAAAGATGTAATACAGATAATACCAGTTTACACATGTTATGTGTTGTTCGTATCATAACGACAACTATTTGAATGTCACGGGCTGATGTAGAAAAATGAGACGATTCACATTGACCGAGTCTTCTAAGTGACGATGAATATCATCATATTGAACTGGGATGAATTTCATGTCCCAAGAAGGAACAACAGATAGTAAGATCCTGTAGTAGTTGTTGTTGTTGTTTTTTGTCTTTCTTTTTTTTATTATCATTCCAACAAGAGTCCAAACAATGTACAATTCATAATAACATATACTTAATGACCAATAGTCAATATTAATGACAACAACAAATAAATCATTAAACTTCAAATAACGATTTCCACTTATGCCATCTGATATCAAAAGCATTTTGCTTACAACTAGTTTGATACATAAACTTTTCTCTTAAATAAAAATTTTTTAAATCAATTTTAACATAGTTGAAGGAAGGCTTCTCATTTTTAACCTTACTTTTGTAAACACAAAATGT
Organism: Apostichopus japonicus; assembly: GCF_037975245.1. Classification (NCBI taxonomy): domain Eukaryota; kingdom Metazoa; phylum Echinodermata; class Holothuroidea; order Aspidochirotida; family Stichopodidae; genus Apostichopus; species Apostichopus japonicus. The sequence continues at coordinate 11,015,856 of NC_092581.1, forward strand.
CAGAACCAGAAGGATGTTATTAAACACAAATTCTTTGTACAAATAATTTCCAAACAGAACAAGCTCTTTATTAAAGTATGTAGCAATAGGTAATATGGAAACGTTGACTAGTGCTGTCATTAATGGTCTTACTTATAAAACTGAATGACGAAAAATATTGTGGAGCCACAAAAGTAACATTTCCTTTATGCAAATACATATGTGCGAGAAAACTCGTATTGTATTTAATACCTGTGCAATATGGTTCTTGATCTAAAGTCCAGTTTCCATAGAGACATATAGCAGTCATGTCTCCATTGAAGTCATAACCGTCAGGACATGAGTAAACAACTTCTGTTCCATTTTCAAACGGTCCTTCATCAATGGGGTCTCTCTTTACCAATTCTCCTGCTGGTGCAAGGTCTTCACAAGGTGTAGCTTTAGAAAGATGGTCAAAATAAAATAGAAGATGCCAAAATTTAGTAATAAGTATCAGTTTTTACTGTCAACAAATAATTCAGGTCTTACTTGAGATTAAGACAAGAAGGATTGACATTGTATGGACTTGCATTCAGACAATGAGAAAACAAAGCCAGACAAAGAAACATTGAAGCTAAGGTAAATAGCAATATAAAATCTGATAATGTATTTTAATTGTGCATTTTATAGCAAGACGGTGATATCTGATCTTTTTGTATCTAAGCAAATAAAATATGTACTTTTAACAGAAAATATTGTTGCTAATATCAACAAAGACTCCAGTATCTTTCATGTAGCCAGAGGTGATTCAATTGCAAATAACAACATTAAATTGAAACAAATTCTTTTGCAGTGACACTAAAGCATTCAAAGCAGTTTGTCATTGATTGATCATGTCCTTATGAAACTAGAAGATATAACATTGAATATTCATAATCTGCTTTTGAGTAACAACTTTCGTCAGGGTCATGCAACTGGGCTCTTAGCAAAGCCCTTTCAACTGATGTTGACAGACAGACAGATAGAGACACATTTCAACTGATGCTGACAGCCATATTGACAGACAGATGGAGACACACATATTGCTATAACCTAAGATCGATTGCTATTACAATCATGCAGATAAACCCCATGACAATCTTTACAACAAATAAATATTTCTTTATAAAGAAAACCACCAAACTATTCCTGATATGGGAAGTGATTTTAGGGACTTCACCATCCCAATTTGCAACGTCATTTTATATTAACGATAATGTTACTATTCACCTGTGCAAAAGACAGCTTCATTAGTCCACATCCCATAAAGACAAACTGAAGTCATATTTCCCTTGAGATCGTATCCATTTGGACATGCATAAGCCAATTTGGTTCCTTTTGGATAAGAACTAATCTCAGGATTATGAGAAACCAACCCATCTTCGATTAGTGGCTCACCACATGGTGAATCTAAGGGAAGAAATTGAAAGAGAAATGTTGACTACAAAAAGGTCACCTATTTAGAAACAAAAGTAAGAAACCTGCAATTATTATTTTTGTGAAGATCTTTGGTCATTTAATGAGTAGTTGTTGTTACTTTTTTGTCCATTGCTCACATTCAAATTCATTCAGGAAAACATTAACATATTTGACAGTTGTAACGTGGTAAAAGATATATAACTTTTTTACCTAAATATTTCAAAACTCTGCCAATAATTAGGATAAGAAATATGAGATACAATAAAGACATCACTGATATCCTCAGAAACACCAGATAGTATTAATTGTCACTAGCATAGTTTAAAAGATTTAATACTTGTTTTAAGCGAGTTATACGATAATAATAATGGATCACATTTTAAATGAGTAGGATCAATGCTTTCTGTACATATACCATACAAACGATTCTACATTTCAAAACATTACTACATTTCTACATTACTTTCTTTACACATATTATATGTTGAAACCTTCTACCTGAATAACATGTTTGTATACTCTCATCTTCGTCGTTCTTGCAGTTTTCGACTCCATCGCAAACATCTGAGTTTGGTAGACACACTCCATTCGTGCAATTAAATTCATTTCCACAGTTCAAATCTGCAAAGAAATTGAAATTAGATTTCTACCATTTTCCTAGAGTTACAAGTAGATGGATGGATGGATGGATGAATGGATGGATGAATGAATGGATGGATGGATGGATGGATGGATGGATGGATGGATGGATGGATGGATCGATGGATGGATGGATGGATGGATGGATGGATGGATGGATGGATGGATGGATGGATGGATGGATGGATGGATGGATGGATGGATGGATGGATGGATGGATGGATGGATGGATGGATGGATGGATGGATGGATGGATGGATGGATGGATGGATGGATGGATGGATGGATGGATGGATGGATGGATGGATGGATGGATGGATGGATGGATGGATGAAAATGTACTCACAATATAAAGATGAACAAAAATATAAAATGTTCCGATATATATCTGAACATATCAGAACAGCGCAACTTTTTGTGAAAAAATAAAAGGTTTCTTATTGACGATTACGACGTACATTTCCACAAGTTTTCAACATGCTAACTGTGTAGATGTGTGGAGTGTTGAGTACACTAATAGATATTATACAGTACGTTCCAGATGCTATCGAGAAAAACATTCGCTATGCTGAAATCAAGTTCCCAAACTTGTTTTTTTCCAATACACAAGTCATATTGAACAAACCTTTTGATCATGGTAATTTTGACTGGAGCTCCTGGAGCAAATATCAGTTTCTAAATTCGGACAACAATGAATATGGTGATATGTAAATATTGGCAAGCCATTCGCTCTTTCTTATTCTAACAAGAAGGTAAAAGAGTAAGTACGTACCACTTTGTGTAAGATTAACAACTTCTACGAGAGCAGAAAACCCTTGGTCATAAATAATTTCATCTGCTTCGAATATAAACCACAAAGAATTTCCAGTTGATAAAACCTTCAACTCATTGTAAGATGGTCCTCCAGACCACGTTAAGAGAGGTTGCTCCTCCGGTACGGTACCATCGCCAACAAAAATATAATCCCAACCATGCTCAATTTTGATAAAATCGAAACTCAGTAAGAGTCTTGAATCTTCCAAAGTTGAGAAAACAAGTTGCATCCGAGCGTTGTTCGGATAGAAGGATGGATAATTTATTGAAGAAAAGTTGTAGTACGTTTGAATCAAGATTTCGTCTTCAATTTCTGTAAAGCAAAACATAGGACTGTCGTCAAACTTAAAGAGTATTAATAGAAATTTATCCGCAAGAAAATAATATTACAAAGAAAGGTGTGAAAAATGAAAATAAAACTAAAGTACATACATATTAAAATACTATTTATTGAAATTAAAGAAAGGAATATTATCTTTCTTTCCATTAAATATTTACTCCGAAATTATTATAAAAGGAACTGTTTGGGTAACAAGTGCTATCTGTAGAAAAAAAAGATGTAATACAGATAATACCCAGTATATGTCTGCTATGTGTTGTTCGTATCATAACGACAACTATTTGAATTCACGGACTGAGGTAGAAAAATCTAAACGATTCACATTGGCCGAGTTTGCCAAGTGACGGTGAATATCATCATATTGATACTTTGATGACGGTCATGTCCTTAGAATGAATCAACAGATAGTAAAACCCTGTAGTGGTTGTTGTTACGTTTGTGTCTTTGCTTTTCACTTTTAAATTCATTCAGAAAAACATTAACATATTGGACATTTTAAGTCCTGATAGGTGTATGTATGTTAAGTGAAGTTATGAGTGCATCGTACTTGAAATGTTGACTTTCTACACTACAAGCAGATGCTTAAGTGATGTCATTTTAGTAAGCCTAAATTGACGGGGAAAAAAACATGCATTGCTATGAACCAATACATATCCGTTAGTTGTTGTTCTCCATTACGTTGATACTTCTGTGGACGCAAGAAGTTTAATAAATAAAGTGAAAGGATGAAAAGACATAGGCCCTAGGATGATATAGGCATACGGCTAAATTGAGGTGCTAATTGGGTCTGTTCTTTCTCCAAACACTGTTGGTGAAGCTGATCGTGCTGTTTCCTGGAGTTTATTTTATATTATACTCTCCTTGAAATATTAGACTAAATGAGGTTTAATTCAAGACCGTGGAATGTCAGTCAGTCTTGTCAATCTGACAGTCGAAGCCTCATGAAATGTCTCTAAAATTGTTGACGTACCCGTACAAAATTAACACACTTGAATATTACGGATGCGTTAAATGTTCATGTTGTTTTGAGAAATTTTATGTGATGTGATTTTACCATAATGCAAGATAACACATTTCAGGTCCACTAAATGCCACTTTGGCTCCTGCTTAAGCACCCATGGGTATTGTTTGGTTCACTTACATTGGGTAAAAGAAACATGCCACGACTGTCCCTGGAGCAGGATGGAATCAGCTACCCTTCACCTCAATATCATTAGTGTACAAGTCAAGTTTTATTTTGTACATGATGGCTTAGACAGGATTATAGTCTCTCCTCTCTCTTATAAGGTAGACCTAGTTTACTACCTTCCTTTCAGATCAACTTAATATAGCATACAGACCAATCCCAGAATTTCCTGACTATATGGGATGCCTACTTCATGAAGCGTATCATAGCTGTAGGAAAGTTTTCAACAGCTGTGGCCTTGCTTATCGATTCCTTTGATGAGTGTGGCAGTAAGTATGATCCCTTTCTTCAAGTATTTTGGAGGAAGAAAGTTTGACATAACTTTTTCATATGACACTACTATGTTCATTTAGGGAATAAAGCCTGCATTCAAAAGAAAAAACGACTTAAGCATTTGAAATTTTAAATTAGACACACTTTAATTAGACAATTTGAGAGTCACTGTAAAAGATGTAGGAGGTGGATGGGAAATGTCTAAAGAAGTTTAATTAACAATCCATACAATTTGAACTAGATGGTGCATTTCTGTGATGTTTTAATTCTTTGATATTGTTTCTTTTCATATCAGAAGACATCTGTACATATATGCTCTAATCTACATGTTGCACAGATAGGTAAATATGAAGAGGTCCAGCTATGGAAAGCTGCCAACTAGTAGATTTGGAGCTGTCTTATACTTCGTACAGAATATAACTGTAAGTTAAATAATAAATAAATGGATTTTTACAAATTATTGTTGGGGCCACAATAACCATGAAAATAGTGATACTTTCATAACACTGGTAATATTAGTAACTACGATAACAACCTACCGATTGTGCTGATATCATCTCCCTTTTAGTGCTGATAGATAGCCTGCAATCACATCTTTCCAACTGTGTATTTCTTACTAAAAATTGGCTAATGCACAAAATAGCATAAGACCTTTCCTGTGTTATATATATATATATATATATATATATATATATATATATATATATATATATATATATATATATATATATATATATATATATATATATATATATATATATATATATATATATCACTGTGTAGGGTACAGTGTGGCCTTCGGTGCAAGCACACTGGCGTATATGTGAATAAAGGCCTGGTTTGCTTTGATCTGATTTTGTTTAATTTTTCAGAAGTTGCAAAGCAACCTAAATTTGAAGGAATAAACTCATACAGTATACGTGAAAGTGTGATTATAGGCTAACTGTGAGCACAGCAAATGATGATTTGGTTTCTCGGACGCAACTTGAGGATGCAACTTGGAGCTAAAGGAACAAGTCAGGGCTTATTTTTATGATCAATCTTGTCAGCATTGAAACCTCATCAAAAAACATATTGAGTTTTATGGATGTATGGTGACAGATTCGTATCTTGCAACTTAACTTACTGATATATAGCCTATAAAACAGTGGGAAAACATGTGGAGACAACATGCTACAAAAAATATAGTTATGGTTAATGTCTTGTTAGTCAGATGATTTAGTGTGTGAAAGACTCGTGGATGGTATATGACAATATCTCCTTTCTGTGAAAGAAGGGTTCTAAGACCTCAAAACTTTATGTGTGGTTTAATTTTTTCAAAGTTGACATCATGATCAGCACATCATTACTTGTAATAGCATTTAAAATCAACAGAAAGCCATCAATGATAAATGTTTTACTATTGGTAGTTTTAAACTGGTTAATGTTTCTTTGCAGGCTACTCTTCATTTTACACATCACATCTACCATATGTGTTGCATATGTGGTGACCTAAACTAACTTTGCTTTCTCTTGCCAGCCATATGTTATATTCTTTCATAAGGAAATACAAGTACAACATCCTTTGTTTTGGGGTTTCAAGTTAATTATCCATATCAGGGGTTCTCAACAATTGGGTTTATTTAAAATGCATTTATATGTTAAGCTCACTCCCTTGACAATTCTGCAATAATATTCCTTTAAATTGTCCTTACTCAACAGGACGGCACATGTGTGGAAACTGCAGCCCGGGACCGGTAAATGAATGTCCAGTATCCTCAGCCATTTATACTTTATGTTGGACATGAAACTGGCCATAAGCAATTTCATTGTAGCCGACAAAATGGCTATTCCAGCTGGGTAAAAAGAAATATTGTGGAGGTAGCCGACAAGCTCTTCGAAAGTCACTACGGTACGTTTTTAATGTTGGATATGCCCCACCTCTCTAACAAGTTTTGGCAATCTGTGGCTTCTGTGATCTATGAAGTTTCGCCACCGACAGAAGTTAAGTATCTTGTTCGAAGCTTAGCCACATCGGTCAGAGCTGTAAGCTTACAGTAAATACGAAATGTTGTGAATAGTATTCCATTTGTTATTTTCACTGTTGTAGCCATTGGCAATGAAATCCCACCCCATCCCACCCAATGCCCCTGTGATTGATTATTTCCTTCTTTGCTCATGTTGGGAACATAACAATTTCACGGTTAAATCATTGTTTCACTTTGGTGAAATGTAAATAACTTTTGGAACATGTATGACATTACATTATGCTTATAATTACTTGTTAACATTTACCACAGAGATACATTGGATATAAGTCGCTTCACAACATCTGACAATGCTATACTTTTGCAGCAAACTGAAGAGTCTCACACCAAGTCCACTCAAAGCAATGATTCATGTACATGATTTTCACGTTAAAGGAGCAAGATTCGACTGTTTCGATCCTGTGTTGCCATTTGCTCAAGAACACTGTTGTCATTAGAAGTGTAGTAATAAATGCCATTATACTTGCATGCATAGAACGCGCATATTACTATGGACTGTAAGTGTTGTTGTTTTGTGGTATCTCTCTTTTTATATTAACAGTAACTTCAATAATTACAGGCATTTTAATTGCATGCTCACACCTTTGTAATGTTTGTGCATATTCCTTGAAGATTTTGTTTTTCTTTATCGTTATTAAGGTAATCTAAGAGTAAGACAAATTTATGACGCCCTATCTTGCCTATTGTTCATGTTATTTACAAAACAACGGGTCATGTAGGCTATTTGTTTGCAATTCAAATGTTGGAATCTTGCTAACACTAGATGTCGCTTCTCTCCAGTGTAGCTCTGAGATTTTAATGTATCCGCTACAGTGATAGAAATGGAGATACATAAAACAAATACACAAGCTAGTACAGGAATGTACATAAAGCATAGAAATGACATATAAGTCAATTTATAGCTACAAACATTAGCCCACACCTATGTATCTCTAAAACAAAACAAAAAGTGTAAATATGTGGAAGCAAATTCCAACACTTTGTGATGAGTTTAATACTCTTGAATATCTGAATATATAAAGGTTAGACTGTCTAACATATTATACCTGTAGGATATCTACAATTCTTGATCAACTGGTCTTATTTCCAAAGTAGTCAACTCACTGGTGTTCAAAGTATCATTGTCTACAACCGATTTGTAACTCCAACAGAACATATATAGAATTATAAACATGATTTTTGATCATTGAACAGGATAGCTCATTGTGTTTTCTGGTGTTTGTGTTGAGAATAAGACAGAAATTGAAACCATACTAACTCAGAAAGCATTATCCACCTTCCAGTAAATTCCCCTGCATTAACAGATCTTTGAATGTTGTCTTTGATGGTATAAATGCATCAACAATTAAAAACTCCAGCACTTGGCCAACACGGAGGATCCATAGAAAAGCATGTTCAATCCAGAATTTGCAGTTTATAAGATTGACAGTATAGCTATGATGTGTAATAATTCAGTCTAAAAGACTGACTGTTCAGTCTGATATCAGTCTAATAAACTGGAAAGTATTCAATCTAATTTAGACTAGTGCTACAATAATTCAGTTCAATCTGCTGATTGTTCAGTCTAAAATGGTTTGATTTTCAGTCTGATTGCAGAGTATTTAGTCTACCAAAGACTGACATTTAGTCTTTACATTTCCGACTGGAATTCAGTCTATGTAGTTCGATCTCTTTTACCATCTATCATTAGACTGATATTTCAGTTGATTAGACTAAAATTTAGTATTTCATTTTCAGAGAGTACCGTCACATTCTATCTCGTCTTGCCCATTTCCACAGTCAGAGTAGCCATCACAGACTGAGTAGTCTGAAATACAGATCCCGTTGTTACAAACAAAGTTACACAAGTGTTGACTGTAAAATTTAACAAATACGTACAGTTACCATATTGGTCGTGAGATCTGTGCTAAAAACATGTATCTTTGCCTTTGAAATCAGAAAAGGGTACAAAAGCGTGAATTGGAGTAACCTCGCTCATGCGTAAGTGAGCATCGATACGTGCTTCAGAAATAGTCGGTACACCGTCTATATGTTTGTTACAACTTGGGGAGCAGTTTATTTGAAATACCATTTTTACCATTGCATTCTTCCTCATCTTCTTCATAGAAACAGTCAAAGTATCCATCACAGAACCAGGAAGCAGGAATGCAGGTTCCATCGTAACAAACAAAGCTGTCCGGATCACATGTCTTGGCTGAAATATTAAGAAAATACGTAGAGTTACCAAAGTACAACTATTCGCATGAAGCGATGAATATCCGTTAATGTTTGACTGCTTGGATGACACATATGCCTAGTGACAGAGTGAATGATATAAACCTTAACATTCCAGTAGTAACAGATAAAGCTGTCTGGATCATAAGCGCTAGCTGAAACATTCAAACAAACTAAGCACAGTTACAAAGTACAGCGTATACTATAATGAGTGATGTCGAACAGTATGCCGTCGTACAACACATGTCCGTTAAACGGATTCTAATAGCGTTAACATAATGTGCAGGTCTCACTGAAAGATAGTGTATGGATTTTACTTCCAATATTACACATTGATAAACCAATGCATATCCAATATTTGTTGACTGCTTTGATGGCACGTATGCTTATTGATAAAGTGAATGATATGACGTTAATTCCTACATATTGCAAATATATGAACATTGTTACCGTCACAGTCTATCTCGTCTTCTCCATAATCACAGTCATAGAAACCATCACAGGCTGAGTAGTTTGAAATGCAGCTCCCGTCGTCACAAAAAAAACAAGAGTTGACTGAAATATACAGAAAATACGCAGAGTTACCAAAGTACATCTATTCGTATGAACCGATGCATAACGGTTAATTGTTAACTGATTGGATGACACGTATGCCTGGTGACAGAGTGAATGATATAACGTAGAAACATAAATATTGCAACTTGTCATCTTGCAAATATTAGAGTACTTAATATAAATATTATTATTAACATCGCATTGTCCATCATCTTCTCCAAAGTATCACAAACAGATTAATCTGAATGTAAGACGAATTTTAACTAGTAAAGGGGAAAAGGAGCTGAGTGGGTAACAAAGTACATACATGTCCATCTTTTGTTAACTACTTGAATGACACGTATACCTCTAGACATAGTAAATGATATAAACCTCAATATTGCAATTTCTAATCTTGCCAATTTTGGAGTATTTTATAAAATAAAAATAAAAATTATATAATAAAACATACTATAATATAACATAAATGTATAATATAATATTATAAATAATATTCTTAACATCGCATTCTCCCTCGTCTTCTCCAAAGTAACAGTCAAAGTGTCAATTACAAACAGACTAATCTGCATTGTAAGTCGAATTGTAAAGAAAAAGGAAAGGAAAAATAATTGTGTTGGTAACAAGATCTATCTGAAAAATAGATGTTATACGGATAATACCAAATATATGTCTGCTATGTGTTGTTCGTATCATAATGACAGCTATTTGAGTGTAACGGACTGACGTAGGAAAATCAAACGATTCCCATTGACCGAATGTGCCACGTGACAGTGGACATCATCATATTGATACTTTGATGACGGTCAGGTCACTGGAAGGAAACAACCGATAGTATATAAAACCCTGTAGTATTTAGGCTTATGTATATAGTGAATTATATGACGTTTAATACCTACATTTTGAAAATATTAATATTGTAAATTGAAATGTTGATATAAACATCAAACATATAAACATATAACATAACAAACAGGTTCACTGTAGCGAGAAAAAATCGAATACTATGGTTAACTAACGATAACACTTAACCCAATCTAAATTTAATCGTTAGAAGAACAAAACACTTAGCAATTGAAAGCTGTAAACTATATTATTTTACGGATATAAAATGTTGAGATCCGAAAATTGATATGTTACCTTGTCCATAGGTTCCATGGATAACAGCTAACAGTACGGCCATCTTGAATAGCAAAGCCATTTCTGTGTAGGTTGCCGAACTTATAGCTTTTACTGTCGGGGTGCTTATAACGTAGTCCTAGGCTATATAGTGTTGTTTAAAGGAAGAACAACGTTTCAATCAATGTGTCTTATGTTTATTACTTCCACAAGACGCGTTTCAGTTAACAATGATATAATGTTCATTGAAAAGGATATACACTCCGTAAAAGTGTCTTGTTCGACTGGAATGCTTCTATTGATATCTATAAAGCACTTTTATTGATTCAAACTACCCATCCGTGGTACTTCACCACTATGTTTAACCCTTAAGTCTAGGTCTGGTTTACCGTCATACAATTTCATTCACTATAGTGTTAAGCCTTGTATATACAGGAAAGGTTCTAGATAAGGAAGTAAAGAATCAAGCAAAAAAAGAAAAGAAAATAGTATTGATTACAGAACCGTGGTAGTCGTTTTGTGTGGTTTACAATGTATACATATTATTTATCTGCCTGAGGTGACAATTTTTAAGTGACGATTAATATAGGATATTTCTTTAGGCTAATCTAAGTGCGCTACAAAAAGGTAGGCGTACATAACGGAAAATTTCAGCATTTTTCAAGAGACAGCATTACTTTCCTTTTACCCATGTTGTCTTATGTACCACTATTGTGGTAGTAATTCCGATATTTACCCATACCTTTCACCCGGATCTCCTCTTCAGAGAAATTTTGGAACCTTCACTTGAGAGATAACAAGGTGGATCAATTGAAGAACACCTCATCATTGAGACACCTTATGTGATTTTTACGGTGATTTAGTGAAATGAAGCTTGGTTGCTCCGACAACTTGTTGGCATCACATGCAATCTGCAGCTGATGGTGAATTCATATATAGTGGCTAATATATTCTAAGAACATTTGTCACCACTTTGAATTTGAAATATTTGGTACTGAAGTTGGCATACTAGTGTATATATGGATATTTGAAATGCTGGGCAAGGTTCTTTCCATAACAGTAAACTTCACCATCCGTATTGACTATTAATGTACTCACTATGTGAAGAATTGTTGTCACGCTTAATCAATCCTTTATTTTGAGTTATAGTTCTTCCAGTAGAGGCGGCCATGTTAAACATTGTGTAAGATGGTCAGCTCTTACATATAGTTTTGTTTTGTACCATAGTTTACTTGTTTATTAGTACTGTGCAGTGATCACTGTACGGAGAGGCTATGCATTTGTACAGTATACTTCTCTGTATGTTCTCTTGTGGCAGCAAAATGGTGGATTAACACCTTTACACTGCTACCTTTTTGGGTTGCTAGCCAACTATCTTGTTCTTCTTGGAAATTAGCCATTATAGGAAATGGGGTCTGCGTGTATATATTTTAAGAACAAAGGAGTTCTGTGAGGGGTATAGGGAGTCAGGAAGTTGGCTATGAGTATTGGAACAAGGCAGTTTTTAAAGAAGAGAAAGATAGTTTTAATGGCTGGATAGTTTGTTTTAAACCTTAATTTACATAGTAGAAGTTACCGTCGTCCTTATTATTTAAGGAAGGCGTACTATTCAACTGACAGTCTGGGACACACTTTGTTATAAAGGATATTATTTTACTATAGAGGATAGTCCGGGAAACTATTTGTTATAAATTAAAGGATATCATTTTGTTGGGATCGGACATTCATCATACCATTGATTGTGTTCACCTATACTGATGTCGTCGAAGATCTGATGTCGTGGAATACTTGATGACACCAGAAGGCCAACTCTCCGGAACAGACTTTTAAATTAAGTGTATTTACTTTAACATTTGGGTGCGCACCTCCCAACTGTTAGTTGTTTTATTTAATTATTTGACTGGGCCCAGATCAGCTGTATATTGTTTGTTATTCATAATTATAATTTCTTTTGTTCCAATCCAGTTGAGTTTTCCATTTTGTATGTGTCTTGCACTGTGTTTGGTCTTCACACTAAAGCCATAGCTCTCTGATCAAGAACAAACATTTATTTTCAGTGGCTAACAGCCCCACAATTGTAATACATGATATATGATAGCCTATTGCATCATCTGAAAATTGCACAGTCTTTTTAAATGGGCTTTCAGTTACTTTTGTAATGTAAAAGGAAATATTGAGTTGATTGACATCAGTTGTAACCATATAACTGGGTGTCACGGTTCGCCCTAGAGGCTGTATTTCGTGCGGTTAAAAGGAAACAAATTGGATGCATTAATAGCCTAACCACGGCTATTCAATTTCATAGAAATGTTACGGATGACTGGATTTAAGTGCAAGGTTATGCTTTGTTTGGATTTGTTTAATCTGTAGAGTATTTGTGTAAAAACCTTTTGTATAGACACCTATGTCTCAAAGTGTTGACTGGATTTGTAACTAAGCAGCTTAAGAGGGTGTGGCCTTGTTAATCAAAATATCCTTTGACATTTTCGGAAGGCAAAGTTAGGGATATTTTGGAAGTCTCTCCAAAATTAGTTCCCAAGCAGAGGAGACACATCTTAAAAGAAGCTCAAAATTGTTTTAACTTAATTCACCAGAAAATCGCCACGAGAAAGAATTTAGTAGCTGGGCCGTTTATATAAAGGCAATTATTTATTTGTGTGTGTGTGCGGCAGTATATAAGTTGTGAAAGTTATATTTTTTTGTAGGAGACCTACTTCACCATCTGGGGAGTGCGTGTTCCCGTTTCTACCTTCGACATATCTCCAATACAACCTCTTGTTCCCGAGACTTGGAGCGTTTGGAACTTAACAATATATACTATATACCACCATACCGATGTGAGTATTAAAATTATTAAAAAGAGGACGCTCCATTGACTTCTATCTAAGCGTTAACAGTTGTGAAGGCTAATCAAAGAAAAGAAATCAAACGGGAAATTGTGAGTTCCCTCCTCAGTGGTATAGTCTGTATTTTAAGTTAAATGTTTTCATACAAATTAAGCGGGGACATTATTTTGTACCCTAAGAAAGATATCGCTGATTAGAAAGTTTCAGTTGAAATAATTTAGGTAACGAAGCTTATAACTAATTGATTCCATTATTACTTCATTTTTTTGTCAATAAATATTGATAGATCGAGCTAGTCCAAATTCGTTTTTATATTCTATTCCAGTGTTCTCGATTCGTCTTAAACTATAATTCAGTGATAATTATTTTGGAAGCGGTCACACTGGGCTTTTGAATCATTGAAAGTTGAAATGAATAAACATCTTTTGTTAAAACTTTGTAGAAGTGTAAAAGAATTTTGCAATGCTATAGACATACCTATAGCAGGTGCGTATCCAGGGGGGGCGTTGGGGGCGCGCGCCCCCCGGGTAAGAAAAAGAGGAGAGAAAAAAAAGAGAAGAAAAAAGGAAAAAAGGGGGAAAAAGAGGAGGAGGAGAGGAAGGAAGGGAAAAGAAAATGAAGAAAGAGAGAAAAAGGAGAAAAGGAGGGAGTAAAAGAAAAACGCGAAGACATCGGGAAGAGAAAGAGGAACAGTGACATCATTACAGCGCTGAAGGGTAGCCAGTGACGGATCAATGATTTCGTAAATGTGTGACTCACCCTACCCCTTACACCGACAACTCCATTTTTTGACGTTTCCATTTTCCTCTCTCACTAATGATCTATATATATACTATATATGGTCTATCATAACGCGTGTGAAGAATTGTGCTATGAAACCAACTGTGGCTGGTCTCGAACTCGACAGCGTCGTCGGGGAACATGACGATTTTTGGGATGGGGGCGACCGCCCGCCCCCCCCCCATTCAGCATTTTTTTAAATGATATCGCTTAGTAATTTCAAAATAGAAAGTGCTTAGATGCAACTTACAAGGCCTGGGAAGTGTCATTTCCAGCGATCTGGGAGACATTTTTGGCCAAAATTTGCTTGTACGCTTCGCGCTAACAAATGGTCCTGGGTAGTGTCATTTCCAGCGATCTGGGAGGCATTTTCGGCCAAAATTTTCTTGTACGCTTCGCGCCAACCTATGGTGGCGCTACGCTTAGATAATTTGCCTACAGGCTTCGCCCCTCCCTTGACAAATTCCTCGCTATGCGCTTGTTTGAATTTGTAACGCAAACAGCAGATATCACATCATATCAGTGAGCATGAAAATGGCGTTTCAAAACTGTCCGACTTGCCTGAAAAAATAACCAAAAATTTTCGCGCGCGCTCAACGTGTTAATGTCAATATCATATAAGCAAGCCTCGGTTATTACATCGCATGCCATCATGTACCGTACGTTCCGTTAAAATTGCGCAGTATACCGCGGGATGCTAATGTAAACAACGACATGCCTCATGTAGATGTATAAAAAGCATGGAGGTCCAATTATGTCAAAACTCTCTTTTACATTAGTAATGGCGAATTAGGGGCTGCACCCCCGCCGCGCAGTGGCGGAGCGTCCATACGGTCATGGGGGCGGATGCCCCCCTGACGGACTCAAATGGACTGCTGGCGCCTTTTTCAGCTCTTTACCACTTTTTACTTATTCTAGATTATTGACTTTTTTATTGCGCTCTCATCTACTTATTGACATTTGTCACATTTTGTTGGTGTAATTTGGCGATGACACCTTATTCTTCGTTTATCTGCAAATTAGCCAGGCCCGGAAAGGGTCATTTCCGGCGATCTAGGGAGTATCTTTACTCAAAAATTTTCTTTACGCTACGCGCCAACCAGTGGTGGCGCTCCGCTTAGATAGTGTCGAAAGCGCCCCTACAGACCATTCTCGCCCCTCCTGACCAATACCCCTAGCTCCGCCACTGCCGCCGCGCCTCCTACGCCTATGTGTGTAGTGTTCGGTTTCAGAAATATCTGCTATTTTTTCATTTCCTTCAACCAAGTTTTATAATAGCCGTTATAAGAGGTTTTAATATTTGTACACCAATAAATTAACTGTGTCTGAAGTTTCGAAAATTTCTGACCAACATTCTGCATCACACTTCCCTCTACTCGTGCAATTTTGACCGGTCTGTTAGGGGTTGAAGGAAGTTTTTCTATATTGGTTGTCCATAGATGAAATTTTGTACAATATTATGGGTATGTTTTGAAGTGAGTTTATTCACGAGAAATGTGAATTTTCAAATTCTGAACAAATATGGGGCTTAAAACCTTGAAAAGTGGGGCTGACGGGTATTGTGGGCCGCGACGTAGAATCACCTACAAAAGCAAAGACCCACAGGAGATGCGATCAGGTCGAACATGATGTGTGCCGGGTTGACAATCTTCAAAAAGGTTATGGATGGAAAAAAAACTATTAGGAAATACTTGGTTCTCAGGCAAAAAGTGTACATCTGGTTGGTCATTTCAAGCCCGAGAAGTGCCGTTTCCGGTGATCTGGGGGGTATCAAAATAAGAAATTTTCTTGTACGCTGCGCGCCAACCGATGGTGGCGCTCCGCTAAGATAGTAATTCGCGCCCCCCGGGTTTGAAAATCCTGGATACGCGCCTGTATAGTAATCCAGGCCAGCCGACCCAATGAGGTTAACGTTAAGCAGTACAGGGTAAAAATTATAATGTCATCATATAGCCATTAGCTCTTAATTTTTAATATTGAATGTATAACATATCCTCTGATCTAAACAGTTTGTCCCTCTCGGCCAGATACAAACCAGGCGAAGCAGTAAGTTGGCTTAGAAGACTTGCCTGGAGGTATTAATGGTCTTCATTACACCAGGTGAATGCTAAGTGGAAAAATAATGGGTTGCTTTACATAAGGGTTCCTATTCACCTATTCGCTTTACTGTGTTACATCACACTCAGTGTAGCTAAATTTGCTACCGGCTACCAACCTTGTACTAGCGGCTGTTATTTCTGGTGATGCCCTTGATGCCTTGAATGTACTGATTTGGAAAGTGAATGTGACTTTTCACGGGCCTTCGTGGTATAGTAACACACAGCGCCACGTTTCGTCAGGTGGAAATGTAAGGAATCGCTATCTTCTCGTTGACTAGGGATTATTTGGGTCTTATGCTGTCTTAGTATGATCAAAAAGATTTTTTTTTTGGGAGTACCAGACAATGTTGTAGAGATCTTTCAAACTTATTATAAGTGTTGAATTACCAAGTGTTGAATTACCAAGTATAATGAAAAGTGGAGTGTTAGCTCAGTGGTTAACACCGGTGCCTTTCAATCATAAGGTCCCCGGTTCGAGTCACTCCCAGATTAATGTATGTCGTCCAGTTACAGAGTTGTTGACAATTAACAATTCATAATCATGGACGTTAAATATGAATGTGAGAGACTGATTTCGGTCAGCTTGCGGCTTTGATAAGCCAATTAGGCTTCTTCGCGAGTTCCTGCTTGCAGGAGGATCTAATATACATACATACATACAAAAGTGTTAAATGTTGTTCTCATTGGAATAAGTGTTACATTATCTGCCACCGGAATATCCATTCAACGTACGTTGGTTTGATGTGAATAAAACATACGCAAACGACGTTAGAATCACTTTAAAGTGTTAACTTCTAATATAATTGAGATATATCACGTTTGCTTGAGCGGAACCTACATTTAGCTAATTTGTCCTCATGTCTTCAAAATAGATTACAACCTTGTAAAAGTCTGCACAGTTACATTTAACAAAAAGTCTAAACCTCACTTAGAAACTACCTTATCTTCAGAGAAGATGTACATAGAGACCAGCCTGCTTTGTTCATCCCCTCTATAAAAAAGTTTGCAGTTTGTGAGTAGTCTTAAATGTTCATGACAATAGCAACTTCAGTTCGACTGTTATATACAAAGCTTTGCTAAAATTATATGTAGTAATTAGATGCTAATTATTGACTTTTACTTTGAAAACTAACAGAACTTCTCAACAAGTTTAAAGATCCTAGTATAATATCGAAACGAAGATAAAAAATTGTTTTCACATTAGACATAATTTTTAATTATGCTTATCAAATGACCGACCCTAGTTTTCCACTTTTTCTCGCATCACATGAACCCCTGTTAGTTTAACCGTGTAGCCTTTCCAATGTCGAATAAATAAGACGTTGATCCAGAACATGTAACTCAAATTAGGTTTCTTAGTATTGATCATCAACAACCACTTTCCGAAGACATCGAAACTGACAAGATATTGAACAGAAACACCGTAAACGTCAGTAACAGCCGCATGCCCAACATCGCCAGCATCATCAAAGGACACACCAAACGCATATCAACCACCCACATAACCCACCCAATAGATATATATATATATATATATATATATATATATCTTATATTTTTATTATGTTTGCAGATAATTCCCGTCCATGTATTTGCCGTGTGATGTGTCTTTTTTCATGGACTCAGAGAGGGGACTAAATATCAACCCTCATTGAAATCCCATTTATACACGTACCATTGTACTAGTCTTGTAGGTTAGTCTATCCATACCAAAACATCCATGTATAATACCAAAAGAAAATTGATATATACGACAAACAAAGATTAAACACAAATTATATAATATATGGATAATGTAAAAATTTAATATGGAGCTTGATATTGTAACATCTGAAATGTCTGTCTGTCTGCCTATACCTGAAAAATGTGGATCTATATATGTCTGCTCCTTATCACATTGATATCGAATTTTGTAAGGGCAACTTTGTATTGAAAACGATATTGCTATAAGCAACTTTAGAATAATATACTGTAAGTTTATTATACATTATGTGGATTCGGAGAGATCGGAGATCGTCCGACATCGAATAAAAATGAAAGTATGGTCCGCTTTTCTTTAGCCTTTTAAAATACAGTGCATGTGCAGATTTATTCATTTAAATCGGATAAATATCATCAACGTCTACACTGGAACTCATCGATGGAATCATCATATTATCGTCGTCGTAATCTCTCTCCATTGAAGAGAAAACAAAGTCGTCTTTATCGTTTCAAAAAACATATATACCGCTGATCAGTATCATCTCAAGGATGGTCTTAAGCACCAATTTCATCAGATGTCCTTGGTATTGGAATCCGCCGTCCTCTAAAAGAAAAAAATGGAAATATATATTTTCACTGTAGTTTCCTAAATATGGGTAAAAACATACATGGTTACATAAATAAACCTCAGAATATATTAGTCACTGCAACGCCATTTCTAGCTTGGTGATTGAATCCGCGGCAGATTTAGTGACCAACATATGGAGCCCTTGTTGATAAGACACTATATAAGAGGTCATGGTAAAGAGCAACTTGAAAGTACCCTTAAAAGAACCATCGAAGATTGTGTTTCAATGCTGTAAAACCACTAAAAAGTCGTAGAGGTTGTGTGTAAGTCAACGGAGATATGGATCCACTAGATGCTGCAAATTACGATTAAGAAACTCAAACGCAAAGCAGGGGTTGGTTTGTTCACGGTGCAGCATCAGCCGGTGCAAGTCGTCCATTTGCCTAAAACGGAATAAATCAAAATAGCGTGTGCCATGAAGAATGGTATAGCAGTTAGTATGATTTACCTGTACGATAGAGCTTCTGCCTCATATAAGGTTTCCGGGAGAGGGGCACCTTTAGTCGCTGGTAGCAATAAGGTAATGGCGGCAGCCACAAGACTGGCAGCGGTAAAAACCGAAACAGGAAGAAATGGCCATCGATCAGCTAGGATGAAAACCAACGGACAGACCATTCCACCAAGCCTTGATGCCATAGAGCAAATACCGATCATTACTCCTCTGAAACACCAACAAAAAATGTCTTCTTAGAACTCATTTTCATTTTGTTATTCTTTGTTGTTTGGTTACTCAAGTCAGGACTTATACTATTTTATGAGATGGGCCTCAAACAGTAAAATCTAGCCTCAATCTATCACGACCTTTTAGATTTAAGCTAGAAGAGGAGCAAGTTTAGCACACTGCACCCCAACCCTTCCATTTGCCCGCTCTGAGTAATATCGACATTTAACCAACGATTTTCTGAAATGGTTTATATGCACCTCCAATCCTCCCTATGTTCTCTCCATCTGTACTTTAAAGTACGCTCTTCCACGTGTTAAGGCAACTAACAATGGTAACTAACAATATAAACACTAAAACAATGACATTAGGGCATTAGTAGACTACTCTAATTGTGGTGTGGTACCTTTACATGTGTTCAATGCTACTATGTTAAGCGGTGATGAGATGGCTAGTCCGGACGAATCTTGAGAACCGAATTACGGAGGTCATCTTATGATATATTGCAATTTTTTTCACTTTAGAGAAATACTCAATGGGTAGGAGGATAAAATCAAACCGTACTAAAAAAGAACGGATTTTATTTATGAAGACTTGGCGAATTCCATCCGATTGGTGGCGGTATATCACAAAGTAATTTGGAGGCGTAAATTGGGAATATCAATATTGTGAGACACTAAAAGTTGATATTTCCAAAGAAAAATCATGGGTTCAATTCGGCTTATAGTATTCTGAAAACCTAAATTCAAGAAATCACCCTTTAAACACCGAAGGTTCTGCTGTGATAATGCTTCAGGAATGTAGATTCCTTACATCAATGTAAGGTTATTAGTACCACACAACAGGATGGGGAAAGACAAGTAAACACACACACACACACTATATATATATATATATATATATATATATATATATATATATATATATATATATATATATATAATATAGTAAAATTCATCAGGCGAAGGTAGGAATCGAACCCGGGATCTTTTGTCACAGAATGAATCCCGTACCACTCGACCACAGTGATTCTACTGGTGTGTGAATGCGTATAAAATGGCTTTGTATAACTGTTATTGAGGGCGTTCTACCCAAGTTTTATGATTGTACAGAGTGCACCCCTTGTGCTTGTGAATCTGACAATTTACACAGAATAACCAATCTTTTTAGGCAAGCCCAGCCGTCAATAAGACAAGAATGTGTAGTAAATGGTATGATATATATATATATGTGTGTGGTTTGATACTAATAGTCCACTATCACAATTTTAATCATGACTACAAATATAAGCGGAAAAACCTCGATATTCTTGAATCTTGAAAGTGAGCGAAGGAAGTAAGGATGGAATTTGCAACTCGATGACATAAAGTTACCTGCAGAGAAATCGTTCCACTGAATGGTCGTAATAAGAACCATTTTTATACTTCCTAGTTGTTTTCCTGTCGCTTCTGTGTTGATTCTCTCCCATATTCATCTTATAAATATTTATCGCTGCCTTCGTACCAGAGTGAACAATTGCAACGTTTGCGTAGCATGGTATGCCTTGATGTCCAATAGTGTCTCTGTAAACTTTATAGATATCTAAAGCTATCATAGGGAAATGCAAGATATCTTTCAATTAATTCAATATATCTTTCAATGAATGAGACACATCTAGGTCGATATGTATTGATTAGTTGATTGATTGATTATCGCGGTAGAACAAAAGGGAATGTAAAATCACTTACTATGAGACTGTCTGTGTCAGTCAGTTTTGAGCGCTGACTTGAAGAAATTAATGCCTCTGATAAGATTTTGTTTTTCTTACGAAAAAACTTTATTTCTTGCATCTGTGTACAATTAGTTCAAAATTTAATGTCGATTGCTTAACTTTAATGTATGCAAATCCAGACCCCGCTAAAAAGGAAAAAAACTCCGAGAGACGATCATAATGGCAACTAATGGTTACATATCAATAGAAATATATGAATTTCTGACCAATACATTTACGAAGAGCTGACGTCATCATCATCATCATCATCATCATCATCAGCATCACCATCACCATCATCATTATCATCATCATCATCATGGCCACTAATCAATAGAAATATATGACATTCTTACCAATACCTTTACATTTTTTTTAAAACGTATTCATATCATTACCGCTATTTTCAATGCATGTTTTTTGCTTGAAAACTATTCATACCATCTGTGTTAAATGAATATATAAATCTCGAATAATTTTTAAAGCATATTTGAAGCAGAAATTCTTAAAAAATAAAAATACATGTAAACTGCGCAAATTTTGCCCTAATTAAGCAATTGGAAAACATCTATCAGTCCACAATTATATCTGACCTATACCATTGTCATTATTTTAAGGAAAAACATCTGAGGCTCTTCATCTTTAATGTGTCTGGAAATATCTATGGATAAATGGTGTAACAATGTCAGGCAATAGTCAACTGTTGCCTAAATGTAATATAAACAACAGTTGTTTTGGAGAAGTTTCAAGAATTTATAAAGCAATGGATTATTATTAACATTAATTCCTGCACCGGGAAGCCTACGTCCTCGTAAATAAAACAATAGATTAACATTTATGCCTCCACCGAGGATCCTACGTCATCACAAATTAAACGAGAGATTAACATTAACATTTCTGCCTGAATAGAGGAGCTGACGTCATCACAAATTTAAGCCTTTAACTGGCTATCTAAGAGATTAATACTTTAAATCTGAATAATTTGCCCAAAACAATAAAACGGAAATAACTATGCAAAGCATTTACTTGCACTAAACACGTTCTTGGATAATGACATATCGAGATAAAACTACCCTTGAGAAATGCAAATTCTTACTTTAAAATATCTACATTGTTATATAGTGTGATGTAAACCTTAACATTGTAGCGATGTTAATTACACGGTAACAGTTACGTTGTTAAATGTGTCGAAAAGATTCAACATTGCTTCAAAAGTAGGAAAATAGTCAATCACCCTCCATTTTACCCAAATGTTTCCTCAAAATGGAGGGTCCACCCGTCCCCTTAGGCCCTGTTCACGGGCGACATAGCATCCTCGTCCCCTAGGTAAACACCCACTGTTTTGAATTGCAATAATTTGTACTTTAAGATGGCATGCTGAAAAGTACTTATCTCGGATATAGATTGATTATTTCACATGGTAAAGTAGTTGGTCACGTCTCTGTGTTAGTTTCTACATACATACCTACATACACCCACACACACACACGCATACATACATACACGCACACATACGGCACCCATTAAAAACATACAAACATACACACACACATTAAACATTATGTAGGCCTTATCTTTAAAACAAGAAAAGAGAAAGAAAATTCAAGATTTTAAACAGTCAAGTCGTATTCCCGCCACCTTCATCGTCAAATCCAAATATCATTCGATACTAATGTATTGGCCAGTATCAGTATGTATTGTCATCTATCCAATCTAGATAGTTATGCACTCGTGTGTAGATTCCAGGCTTATTTGGATCCGCACAACCATATCCCCAGCTTGTAATACCGATGACTTCAAAGAAACCGTTGTTATCTACCACAACAGGGCCGCCACTGTCACCCTGTGGAAATTAGGAAACGACAATGAAGATTACCGACAGTATTGATAATGATAATGATAATGAAAATGATAATGATGATGATAATGATGATGATAATGATGATGATGATGCTACTGCTACTGCAAATGCTAATGTTAATGCTAATTTTAATGCTAATGCTGATGCTCATGCTAATGCTAATACTAATGATAATTACAATGACAATGAATATGACAATGAAAATGACAAAGACAATGATAATGATAATTTAAATAGTGTAAACCTTGTCAATTTCAGTTCTAAAGAAGAAGATGTAAGCATGACAGGAATCACAATCTTAGAAATCCACTTGAACCTACAAATAGTTGTTCCCTCACCTGACAAGAATCCTTGCCACCTTCTGGTAATCCTGCACAGAACATACAACATTCTATGACATCACCATCATACCATCCAGGTTGATTACACGTAGTCGTATCGATGATAGGCACACTGATCTCCTGTAATGTTTCATCTGGAACAAATACTACCAGAAAATGATTAATGTATTAATCTCTACCTTGTAGGCGACAAGAAATATGTCATTTTCAGAGAGGCAAACGTTTAGAAAGAAAAACAAAACAAACAAAGGAGGAAAACTGAAAGAAACATATTAAGAAGGATGAATAAAAACATACCTGTTTGTGAATATTCCTTTAGTAAACATGGCAAAATTCAAATGATTACTTTATTACTTTGGAAGCCAAGGTTTGAAACCACTTCCAAAGTGTTTTAGGTCCATTTGTCATGATTGCACTTGAGAACTCTTAAAATGAAAAATGGCAAATTTCATATATTTAATCTGTATCATATTGGCATCATAAACTGAAGACTTGTTTACCTGCTAGAACAAATACAGAGTAATGGCGACACCTACGGTATAGTTGAAATATATGCTTAAGGTTATACCTTCTTGATCACCCCATCCTGTAATCCAAACAGTCGTCTCAGCCGGCCAATCTTGGGAAGGCAAACAGGCAGGCAGTATGAAATCGTTGAATTCAACATCAACCGATAGTCTCAACAAGGCAATGTCATTGATATAGCTGAACTGGTGGTTATAGAAGGGGTGAGTTAAGATGTCGAAAACGTTGAAACTTTGTTGGCTGTCATCAAAAGCATCGACCCGAAGATTTCCGAGGACTACTTTATACTCTTCCACATCGATATTATAATCACTATATGAACAACAAAATAGCGAAAGTACAAACCTAAAAGTGTGAAACAACAGTAAGATAAAATAATTCGGAAAATAAAGAAAAAAGGGTGGAGGGTGGGGAAAATGAACGAAGGAATAGTTTCAAACGGCGGTAACCATGTTTGAGGCACAACTCTACCTTGTGAAAATATCACGTCTTTCCCCATCATGTGACATATAGATGAGTTACGACGGTTATCAATTTGCATGTGGCTTTACTTCCTTAATATTCATTCGAAATTGCGACTATGGAATAGTAAGACGTTCAACAGCCTCCCGTTCTCACCACCCCATCCCCTCCCTAAAGAAAAAGTAATTAAAGATATAATATAAGATATAGAAGAATATAAGATAATAATAAAATTAAAGATATTGCATTTGTGATTAAATGAAACTTTGGGTCTAGTGATTACATCAAACCTCTCACGACGCCACATATGCTCATGATGATAACAAACCGAGGACGGTAGCAACGGCAACTTTCTGTTATGCCATATTATCATGGTAAAGATTCAAGAAATTTGTTCTTTTTAAAGCAATTATACAGTTCGCATTGTATTAACTGTTGACTGAGATAAAATTATACGGCAGAAACTTGTTCCATTGAATTTCAAACTTCACCGGACTGACAGGGGCAGGGGCTGAACTTTTATTGAGATGGGGGAGGGGGCTAACGGAGGATTTCATAAACGAAGGAGGTGGTGAGGTCCTCCATTCGTTGAAGGTGGTTCTCATTTAAGAGGCGAGGGCTATCAAAATTGCAATACAACACGGAAATTCGAACGGTTTACAAAGAGTATAGGTTTGGGCATGGAATAGTCGACATTTTGCATATTCCTGTCTGAACCACCTCTGCATCAACAAAAGTAACCTTCTTCTGGTGAAGACCTCATACCCACCCGTTTTCTGCTCCTCACGTTTTAATATCTGCCTCCACCACTTAGTTAAGTCAGAAAAGAATCTCCAGGATTTTACTTACTCAAAACAGTGTGCTGCACTGAGCACCCATCTTTTGTTTAGAAGAGTTCCACCGCATGTATGTATCTCGGATCCACCATTATCTCTGCGAATACTTACTTGCCAGGGCCACTCGCCAGGTTGAGCTGCAACACCACCGACAATACGAGAAGAGTATTGAGTTTGGACACCACATCCTATATTCGAAAACAAGTAAAAAGAAAAGGAAGTACTCATGGATAAATAGAACGATGGAACACTTCAAAGTACATGGTATACTTATTATTATAGGTATACATAGTTCATGTTTATATCCAGAGATCCTTTGTCTATTCAGATAAAATAGTAGTCATATCTTTAATTAGTGTTAACTTTTTACTCTTGAACATAATATACGGCACGTAATAAACCTTTTACATCTGTTTAATAATTCAATTTTTGGGATAATCATACCAATAAATATCAATTTGTATGTAAAGGCATACTTTTTCTCACAAATTCTTCAAATAAGGTATCACCTTTCATGTAATCATTAATTTAAAAAAAAATACAATCGTACCACAAAATCTCTTACCTAAACATGTGAGACTACTCTCATCTACGCCATTTCCACAGTTCGGTGCTTGATCACAAACAGAGGATTCAGGAATACAAACACCATTTCCACAGTTATACGATTGCTCGCAATCAAGATCTGTTCAAAAATGACATACAAGTTGTGAAAATTTGGTCACACTTTCTTGGTCATTGCAAGAGACGACATATATATCCCACTTGGCGTATATCAACGTTGATTAAATCAAACGATATTAGGTATTTATAAGGCTTACATTAATATATACCTTAAAAACAAAACCTATAAAAATGTAGTGAGAATTGCATCCACCATAACAACATAATCAAGGGCGGATGCAGGATTTCAACATGGAGAGTGTTCTCATGGCCCCGAGGTGGTTGGTGCATTCATATTAAGGTTACCAGATGTGTATTTATACTAAGTCTTCACGCAAGTTTGTACTGATAACTCCTTTTTCCTTTTTTGTTTTCTGTTGTGTTGAAAGCCGGAAGGTGTAATGAAGGTAGCAGAGGATGTACATTCCCTGAATCTGTCCCTGATAATGTATGTATACTAACTGGACTGAGAGGTATTGACTGCTGTGACGGAACAACTAAACCCTTGAGAAGCAAACGACTTGTCAGTCTCAAATCGAAACCAGAGAGAGTTCCCAGTTGATACAATCTGTACTTCATATGTAGGTCCTCCTGACCAGGACAGTAAGACTTGTTCTCCAGGTATATCTCCATCACCTACTTTAATGAAATCAAAACCCTTTTCCGTGTGTATAAATTCACAGACAACGTGCAGCTGAAGTCCTTGATACGTATTGAAAACCATCTCATCCTGATGGTCATTTGGATAATCATTTGGATATAGTAATGATGTCACTTGTGTTTCTGTTTCAACAAAGACGGAACTCTCTGTGAAAAGATGGAAAAAAGGAAAGAAAAGAGAAAACAAAATCAATATAGTATAACATCAATATAATATCGGATCATGTTGCATTCATTGTGATAGACAACGGTGTGTGGATCAACAAGCGATATGGGTACAAAGTTAAATATCAGCACATGTTATATGTGGCAATCTACAACAAAACCTAGTGTTTAAGTGACCTAAATTGCGGTAGGCCGATATAGTGGTATTTCAAACAATTATTGTGTCTATGATTTAGGTCCCTAACTCATGCCAATTTCATTATCATTGGAGGTATATTTCCTTCAAAGACAAATGTGAATTTGAGGGCGTAGATATACCTTTGTTTTCAGGGGCCGAATGCTTTTGTACTTGTGGAAAGGGGTGGAGCCCACTTCGCTGCTGGGTGAATTTATGTCATCAAGACTATCTAGCAAATGATGTAATGTTCTTTTTTTTACGTTTCATTAATCTCACTCATTTGTTTCAAATAAGACAAAGACATAAGACATACCTGTAAAGACGTTTACACGTTTGACCTTGATGTGTACGTTCGTGCATACCATTACAAAGCTAACAATCAAAGCGGTGGTCAGTAGTTAGTTATATTACCTTGATATAAAAGTATCCTCGCTACTGGATACAAAATTGCGACACAAAATCATACCATAGATGCAACCCTCTGACAAATTTCACATGGTATCAAATTTATGAATGCAAAAATCTCTAAACTACAAAAATCCATCCAGAACTTTATAGGTCACATATCTCTATGTGCCTAAAGCGAGAATAACGTTGTAAAAATTCACTAGCTTTCACAACCTAACACCCATCCAACCATATGTCATTCATAGAAAATGTTTATTGTTTGTGAAGGATACATGCGGAGGACATTTATAGATGATCTGTGCCAATTGGACGACACGTATGCCTAATGACAGAGTGATGATATAACGTAGAAACCTCAATATTGCAAGTTGTAGTCTTGTACATTTTTGGGACTTTAACTTTTGAGAATCTATTAGAAAATAACTGTGTGGGTAACAAGTGCTATCTGAAAAAAAGTTGTAAGACAGATAATAACAAGTATATGTCTGCTTTATGTGGTACGTATCATAACGACAACTATTTGAATGTCACGGACTGACGTAGAAAAATCAAACGACTCGCATTGGCCGAGTGTGCCAAGTGACGGTGAATTTCATCATATTGTAACAGTGATGACGTTCAGGTCCATAGAAGTAAACAACATATAGTAAAACCCTGTAGTATTTAGACTTATACATATAGTGAATGATATAACGTTAATTCCTACATATTGCAAATTGTTATATTGCAACTTGAGATGATCATGTAAACATTGTTACCGTCACAGTCTACTTCGTCTTCTCCATAATAACAGTCATAGTAGCCATCACACACTGAGTTGTCTGTAATACAGGTTCCGTCGTTACAAACAAAGCTGCCTGGATCACAAGTGTTGACTGAAATATACATAAAATACGCAGAGTTACCAAAGTACAACTATTCACATGAACCGATGCATATCCGTTAATTGTTAACTGATTGGATGACACTTTTGCCTGGTGACAGAGTGAGTGATATAACGTAGAAACCTAAATATTGCTAGTTGTAATCTTGCAAATTTTGAAGTATTTTATATAAATAATAACATTAACATCGCATTGTCCCTCATTTTCTCCAAAGCTTTAGTCATAGTGTCCATCACAAACAGACTAAACTACATTGTAAGTCGAATTGTAACGGAAAAAAGAGGAAAAAGAACTGTGTGATGAACAAGTGCTATCTGACAAAAAGATGTAATGCATATAATATCACGTATATGTCTGCTATGAGTGGTTCGTATTATAACGACGACAATTTGAATGTCACGGACTGGCGTAAAAAAAATCAAACGATACACAATGGTCGAGTTGTTAGCTTCTGCCAATAATTAGGATAAGAAAAATGAGATACAATAATGGTATCACTGATATTATCAGAAGCAACACATATTATTAATTGTCACTAGCATAGTTTAAGAGAGTTAATAGTCGTTTTAAGCAAATTAAACGATAATGATAATGGGTCGCATTTTAAATGAGTAGGATCAATGATTTCTGTACATATACCATACAAACGGCACTACAATACCGTCAACATTACTTTCTTTACACATATTATATGTGGAAACCTTCTACCTGGATAACATGCTTGTGTACTCTCGTCTTCGTCGTTTTCGCAGTTTTCGACTCCATCACAAACATCAGAGTTTGGTAAACACACTCCATTCATGCAATTAAATTCATTTCCACAGTTCAATTCTGCAAAGTAATTGAATTTAGATTTCTACCAATTTCCAACAGTTACAATATTTAATGTGCTAGGTGAGAGATTTTCTTCACCAATCAGAACAGCTTTAATTTTTGGGAAAAATAAATGGTTTCTTATTGACAATTACGACGCACATTTTCACAAGCTTTCAACATGCTAACTGTGTAAGTGTGTAGAGTGTTGAGTACACTAATAGATATTATACAGTACGTTTCAGATGATATCCAGAAAATCATTCGCTATGCAGAAATCAAGTTCCCAAACTTAGTTTTACAATACACAAGTCATATTGAACAAACCTTTTAATCATGGTAATATTAGCAAATATCAGTATCTAAAATCGGACAACAATGAATATGGTGATATGTAAAAATTGACAAGGCATTCGCTCTTTCTTATTCTAACAAGATGGTAAAAGAGAAGGTACGTACCACTTTGTGTAAGATTAACAACTTCCACGAGAGCAAAAAAACCTTGGTCAGAAATAATACCATCGGCTTCAAATATAAACCACAAAGAATTTCCAGTTGATAAAACCTTCAACTCATTGTAAGATGGTCCTCCAGACCAGGTTAAGAGAGGTTGCTCCTCCGGTACGGTACCCTCGCCAACAAAAATGTAATCATAACCATTTTCAATTTCGATAAAATCGAAACTCAGTAAGAGTCTTGAATCTTCCAAAGTTGAGAAAACAAGTTCCATCCGTGCGTTGTTTGGATAGAAGGATGGATAATTTAGTGACGAAAAGTTGTAGTAAGTTTGAATAAAGATTTCTTCTTCAATATCTGTAAAGTAGCATATAAGAGTATCGTCAAACTTAAAAGAATATTACTAGAAATATTACTACAAACAGTTTTATAAAGAAAGGTGAGAAAAGAGAAAATGGGAATAAAACTAAAGTAGATAAAAATGAAAATAACATTTTGAGAAATAAACAGAAGGAAATATATATGTTCTTTGACTGAAACATTTATTCCAAAATTATTAGAAAATAACTGTTTGGGTAACAAGTGCTATCTGAAAATAGTTGTAATACAGATAATAACAAGTATATGTCTGTTATGTGTTGTTCCCCTAGAAGTAAACAGCAGATAGTAAAACCCTGTAGTATTTAGGCATATATATATATAGTGAATGATATAACGTTAATTCCTACATATTGCAATTGTTATATTGCAACTTGAGATGATCATATAAACATTGTTACCGTCACAGTCTATTTCGTCTTCTCCATCATCACAGTCATAGTAGCCATCACAGACTGAGTATTCTGGAATACAGGTTCCTTCGTTACAAACAAAGCTGTCTGGATCACAAGTGTTGACTGAAATATATAGAAAATACACAGAGTTTTCCAAAGTACAACTATTCGTATGAACCGATGCATATCCGTAAATTTTTAACTGATTGGATGACACGTATGCCTGGTGACAGAGTGAATGATATAACGTAGAAACATAAATATTGCAAGTTGTAATCTTGCAAATATTAGAGTACTTAATATAAATGATATTATTAACATCGCATTGTCCCTCATCTTCTCCAAAGTATCAGTTATAGTGTACATCACAAACAGACTAAACTACAATGTAATTCCTATTGTAACGAAAAAAAGATAGGAAAAAGAAATGTATAGGTAACGAGTGCTATCTGACAAAAAAGATGTAATACAGATGATACCAATTGTACGCCTGTTATGTGTTGTTCGTATCATAACGACAACTATTTGAATGTCACGGACTGATGTAGAAAAATGAAACGATTCACATTGACCGAGTCTTCCAAGTGACGGTGAATATCATCATATTGGAACTGGGATGAATTTCATGTCCCAAGAAGGAAACAACAGATAGTAAGATCCTGTAGTAGTTGTTGTTACTTTTTTGTCCATTGGTCACATTCAAATTCATTAAGGAAAACATTAACATATTTGACAGTTGATCTATCATTCATCTTACTTAAGTCGTGATCGACGTATGTATGTATGGTACAGTTATGAGTGCAGAGTACTTGAAATATTGAATTTCTACACTACAAACAGATGCCTAATTGACGTAATTGTAGTAGGCCTATAATAATAATAATAATAATAAAATAGTACTTATATAGCGCGTTCATCAGCAACGCTGTTCGAAGCGCTTAACATGAATTGAAACATTTAAAATACAGGAAACAATCAAAAGCAAATAGTATAAAAATATCTCCTAAAAGGTATATACCATAAAACTTATAACAGGATAGAAAAACTCATTAAAGCTATTGTGATACAAAAATACTGTACAGTTCAAAATCAAAGGCAATTCTAAAATAATCTGTTTTCAGCGATGTTTTAAAACTGGCAAGGCTTGCGCAGGTACGCATTGAATTCGGCAAGGCATTCCATAGCTTGGGAACACATACTGAAAATGCCTTGTTCCCAGTTTTTTCTTCTTTTTTTCATTTCTTGAGAACAAATAACGGAAACAACATACATTGGTATGAACCAAAACATATCCGTTAGTTTTTAACTGCTCGGATGAATCATAGTCTTTGTAACGCGGTGAAGATATATAACTTTTATACCTAAATATTGCAAAACTCTGCCAATAATTAGGATTACACAAAAGAGATACAATAATGACATCACTGATATCCCCAGAAACACCAGATAGTATTAATTGTCACTAGCATAGTTTAAAAGAATTAATACTTGTTTTAAGCGAGCTTAACGATAATGATAATGGATCGCATTTTAAATGAGTAGGATCAATGCTTTCTGTACATATACCATAGAAACGGTACTACATTAAGGTCTACATTACTTTATATACACATATTATATGTGGAAACCTTCTACCTGAATAACATGTTTGTATACTCTCATCTTCGTCGTTCTCGCAGTTTTCGACTCCATCGCAAACATCTGAGTTTGGTAGACACACTCCATTCATGCAATTAAATTCATTTCCACAGTTCAAATCTGCAAAGAAATTGAAATTAGATTTCTACCATTTTCGTACAGTTACAATATTTTATGTTCTAGGTAAGAGATTTGCTTCACAAATCAGAACAGCTCTACTTTTTTTGTGAAAAATATGACGTTTTTTTCTTGACAACTGCGACGCACTTTTACCCAAGCTTTCATATTGCTAACTGTGTAGGTGTGTAGAGTGTTGCGTACACCAATATCTCTTCTACAGTACGTCTCAGAAGCTATCCAGAAAACAACATTCGGTATGTTGAACATAAGTTCCAAAGAACATTGTCGTTCGATAATGGTAATATTGAATGGAGATCCTTAGCAAATATCAGGAATAAAAATCGTTAACAAAAAGGATCATCATAATAGTTCGAATCGGGTAATGCTGTATATTGTCATATGACGTCTTTAGTCATTATGCTTACAAAAGGTCAAAGAGAAGTTAAACAACACTTATTGTAAGATTAACAATTCCAGAGCAGAATAACCTTGGTCAGAAGAAATATCATCTGCTTCGAATATTAAACCACGATGGATTTTCAGTTGATAAAACCTTAAAGACGTTGTAAGATGATCCTGACCAGGTTAAGAGAGCTTACTCCTCCGTTTCGGTCCCATCGCCAACAAGATATAAGCAAAACCATGCTTAGTTTCGATAAAATCAATTAAAGGTTATTACGGCAGAGCAAACACGTCCGTTTCATACCGTATAACTACAATGTGTCTATCATTTAATACATTTCCAACAATAGTTAACCTTTCTTCAATAACGAAATATTAAATGCTTTTTCAGAAAGGAAAGCAATGTATATATATTTTGCCAAACATACCAGTTTGTGAATCAGGTACGACCTCAATACTTCCATAGAAGCCTGGACGTGTAACAGAACCATCTGAATCAAATATCAACCACATTGAATTTTCAGTTGATAAAACCTTCAGCTCATTGTAAGATGGTCCCCCTGACCAGGTTAAGAGGAGTTGTTCCAGTAGTTCATTTCCATTTCCAACATAGATAAAATCATATCTACGTTCAATTTCGATGAAGTCAAAACTCATGAGGAGTCTCGAGTTTTCAAACGTTGTGAACATCAACTCGGTTCGATGGTTATTTGGGTAGTCGAATGGATAATTGAGTGAAGTAAAGTTGTATGACGTCGTGATGAAGATTTCCTCTACAAAAATCGAATAGGGAGAAAACACAGAGGTATTAATTGTGGACACCTTTGGAAAAGTTGAAAAATATCTCAGGAACTTTACTTCTGTGATAAAATGGTCATATTCAGTTGAATCGTTAAGACGTAAAAGATTCATGTATGGAACGAGACGAATAATATGGCTGCAGTAAGTCGAAAAGATGAGGTGGAGCAATATCATTCTGAACTGGGAAGATATTAGCAATTAACAAAGTAACAAATATCAAACAGATTAAATTGCAATATAAGTCTTATTGTAACGAACAAAAGTAAATAAAAAGAACTGTTTGGGTAACAAGTGCCATTTGGATAAACAGATTTAATGTATTCAGATAATACCATGTGTATGTCTACTATGTGTTGTTCGTATCATAACGACAACTATTTGAACGTCCGGACTGACGTAGAAAAATCAAATGATTCACATTGGCCGAGTTTGCCAAGTCACGGTGAATATCATCATATTGTAACGGTGATGACGGTCAGGTCCCTAGAAGTAAACAACAGAGAGTAAAACCCTGTAGTATTTAGGCTGATATATATATATATATATATATATATATATATATATATATATATATATATATATATATATATATATATATATATAAATATATATATATATATATATATATTATATATATATATATATATAAATATATATATATATATATATATATATATATATATATATATATACATATATATATATATATATATATATATATATACAGTGAATGATAACGTTAATTCTTACATATTGCAAATTGTTATATTGCAACTTGAGATGATCATATAAACATTATTACCGTCACAGTCTATCTCGTCTTCTCCATAAATACAGTCATAGTAGCCATCACACACTGAGTTGTCTGTAATACAGGTTCCGTTGTTACAAACAAAGCTGCCTGGATCACAAGTGTTGACTGAAACATTTAACAAATACGTACAGTTACCATATTGGTCATGTGATCTGTGCTAATAACGTGTATCTATGCCTTTGAAATCAGAAAAGTGTGCAAAAGCGTGAATTTGAGTTACCTCGCTCATGCGTAAGTGAGCATCGCTACGCGCTACAGAAATAGTCGGTACACCGCCTTCAAGTTTGTTACAACTTGGGGAGAAGTTTATTTAAAATACCATTTTTACCATTGCATTCTTCCTCATCTTCTCCATTGAAACAGTCAGAGTATCCATCGCAGAACCAGTTAGCAGGAATGCAGGTTGCATCGTAACAAACAAAGCTGTCTGGGTCACAAGTGTTGACTAAAATATTAAGAACATAAGGAGAGTTACCAAAGTACAACTATTCGTATGAACCGATGCATATCCGTTTATGTTTCACTACTTGGATGACACATATCCATAGTGACAGAGTGAATGATATAAATCTTAACATTCTAGTAGTAAACAGATAAAGCTGTCTGGATCATAAGTGCTAGCTGAAACATTCAAACAAACTAAGCACAGTTACAAAGTACATCGTATACTATAACGAGTGATATCGAACAGTAAGCCGTCGAACAGCACATGTCCGTTAAACGGATTCTAATAGCGTTAACATAATGTGCAGGTCTCACTGAAAGATAGTCTATAGATTTTGACTTATAATATTACACATTGATGAACCAATGCATATCCAATATTTGTTGACTGCTTTGATGACACGTATGCTTATTGATAAAGTGAATGATATGACGTTAATTCCTACATATTGCAAATATATGAACATTGTTACCGTCACATCCTATTTCGTCTTCTCCATAATTACAGTCATAGTAGCCATCACAGACTGAATAGTCTGAAATACAGATCCCGTCGTAACAAACAAAGCTTTCTGGATCACAAGTGTTGACTAAAATATTAAGAACATAAGGAGAGTTACCAAAGTACAACTATTCGTATGAACCGATGCATATCCGTTTATGTTTCACTACTTGGATGACACATATGCCTAGTGACAGAGTGAATGATATAAACCTTAACATTCTAGTAGTAACAGATAAAGCTGTCTGGATCATAAGTGCTAGCTGAAACATTCAAACAAACTAAGCACAGTTACAAAGTACATCGTATACTATAACGAGTGATATCGAACAGTAAGCCGTCGAACAGCACATGTCCGTTAAACGGATTCTAATAACGTTAACATAATGTGCAGGTCTCACTGAAAGATAGTCTATAGATTTTGACTTATAATATTACACATTAATGAACCAATGCATATCCAATATTTGTTGACTGCTTTGATGACACGTATGCTTATTGATAAAGTGAATGATATGACGTTAATTCCTACATATTGCAAATATATGAACATTGTTACCGTCACATCCTATCTCGTCTTCTCCATAGTTACAGTCATAGTAGCCATCACAGACTGAATAGGCTGAAATACAGATCCCGTCGTAACAAACAAAGCTTTCTGGATCACAAGTGTTGACTAAAATATTAAGAACATAAGGAGAGTTACCAAAGTACAACTATTCGTATGAACCGATGCATATCCGTTACTTATTAACTGCTTGGATGACACATATGCCTAGTGACAGAGTGAATGATATAAACCTTAACATTCTAGTAGTAAACAGATAAAGCTGTCTAGACCATAAGTGCTGGCTGAAACATTCAAACAAACTAAGCACAGTTACAAAGTACATCGTATACTATAACGAGTGATATCGAACAGTATGCCGTCGAACAGCACATGTCCTTTAAACGGATTCTAATAGAGTTAACATAATGTGCAGGTCTCACTGAACGATAGTCTATAGATTTTGACTTATAATATTACACATTGATGAACCAATGCATATCCAATATTTGCTGACTGCTTTGATGGCACGTATGCTTATTGATAAAGTGAATGATATGACGTTAATTCCTACATATTGCAAGTATATGAACATTGTTACCGTCACATCCTATCTCGTCTTCTCCATAGTTACAGTCATAGTAGCCATCACAGACTGAATAGTCTGAAATACAGATCCCGTCGTAACAAACAAAGCTGTCTGGATCACAAGTGTTGACTGAAATATACAGAAAATACGGAGAGTAACCAAAGTACAACTATTCCTATGAACCGATTAACATATTTTGATTGTTAACTGCCTGGACGACACGTATGCCTGGTGACGAAGTGAATTATATAACGCAGAAACATAAATATTGCAAGTTGTAATATTGCAAATATTAGAATACTTATTATAAATAATATCATTGACATCGCATAGTCCCTCACCTTCTCCAAACTAACAGTCATATTGTCTATCTGAAACAAACTAAACTACAATTTAATTCATATTGTAACGAAGAAAGGAAAGGAAAAAGAAATGTATAGGTAGCGAGTGCTATCTGAAAAAAAAAGATGTAATAAAGATGATAACAAGTTTATGTCTCATATGTCTTGTTTGTATTTTAACGACAACTATTTGAATGTCTGACGTAGACAAGTCAAACGATTCACATTGGCCGAGTGTACCAAGTGACGATGAATATCATCACATTGTAGCAGTGATGACGATCAGGTCCCAAGAAGTAAACAACAGATAGTTAGATCCTGTAGTAGTTAGGCTTATATATATAGTGAATGATATAACGATAATTCCTACATATTGCAAATTGTTATATTGCAGCTTGAGATGATCATGTAAACATTGTTACCGTCACATTCTATCTCGTCTTCCCCATAATAACAGTCATAGTAGCCATCACAAACTGAGTTGTCTGTAATACAGGTTCCGTTGTTACAAACAAAGCTGCCTGGATCACAAGTGTTGACTGAAATATCAAGAAAACACGCAGAGTTACCAAAGTACAACTATTCGTATGAACCGATGCATATCCGTAAATTGTTTACTGATTGGATGGCACGTCAACTTAGTGACAGAGTGAATATATAACTTATGAACCTACATATAACAAGTTTTAATTTTGCCAATTTTTAAGTATTTAATATAAATACTATTATGAACATCGCATTCTGCATCGTCTTCTCCAAAGTAACAGTCATAATGTCCATCACAAGCCGATAAATTTGCAATGTAAGTCGAATTGTGTAAAAGTAAGTTGCCCTGACGTTTCGATCCTAGCAGGATCTTCATCAAAGGCAATATGACAAATGACAGCAACGGAAGGGACACAAACACGCACAGAATACAGACAGGTTAATGAGCATAGTGAACACAAAGAGATAGATGTAAGAGGATTAGAAAACAATGGATGTAAAGAAGAAGGGGGAAAAAACCAAAAGAGGAAGTGGAGAGGGAGGAGATAATCAGATGAGGAACAAAGAGAGGATTTAGGTAAGGAGGTAGGGAAAATACTAGAGAAGGAAAAAGAGAGAAAGGTTAGGGGGAAAAGATTGAAGAGAGCTATGAGATTAGGAGTGATGGCGGGGTGGGGAAAGGAGAGAAGGAGGAGGGGACAGAAGAAAAGTTATTCATGTCCTTCCTGAATGTTGAGCCCATGAGTTTGAATGGTGCGAAGGCGTTGCATCCACAGCCTCTCTCTGCTGATTCGTACTAGGTCAGGACGGCTACCTAAGGATTCAATCCCTTGTCCGGACATGTTGTTAATGGTATTTTTGGAGAGGTTAAAGTGTTCTCCAACTGGGGTCTCAGTCTTCATGGTGTTGACTGTGGATCTGTTACAGTAGAATCGCTTCTTGAGGATGGTTTTGGTTTCGCCAACATACTGGATGCCGCAAACTCTACAAGATCAGATAGGTGACATTAGTGGCTGTGCAAGTGATGTGACCCTTAGTATTCTATGTGAGTTGCATTCTGTGGCTGGTCATGGAATTATATTCAACAATGTGGTGACTGATGTGCTGATGTGATGATGCATCTCGAAGTACGATCACATTTGATAGTACCATGCTGAATGGGTGTAGGGATAGAAGTTAGAGGTGGGACAGCAGCACGCAAAGAAAGTCTCGTAGGTTGCGTGGTTGTCTGTAGGCGATGGTGGGTTTTCAGGGACGACTCGTTGGAGTCTATCTGAAGTGAGGAGAATGTTGTGGTTGTTAGAGGTGAAAATGCTGAAGAGGAGGAAGAATTGGGTGTAAAGTAACAACCAAGGGGAGCTTGTTGTCGCAATCTCGTCCTTTTTTTTGTCCTTCACTGCCAAAGTAGATGATCTGGAAAAGAAGCGGACTCTCTGAATGGCTTCACGCACACTTCAGGCACTAAGGCCTCTAGCAGTAAGATGTTTTTCCAAAGCATCTGTATGGCGAATGAAAAAGGAATTGCTAGAGCAAATGCGACGAAGACGAAGTGCTTTACTGTGTGCACCTTCCAGACTTGCAGTGTTGGGGATGCGGCTTGAAGAATAGAGATACCGCTGTGTGTCTGTGGGCTTGGTGAAAACGAAGTAGATGTCATCAATGTAGCGCCACCAGATAAGAGGACGGCAGGGAGCTGTACTGAACATGCGTTCTTCAAGACTAGACATAAACAGGCAAGCAAAGGAAGGAGCCATCCTGGTACTCAATGCAGTCCCGTGTATTTGGAGGTACTGCTTGTCCATGAACGTGAAGTTGTTTTTGGTGAGAACCTGTTGCATGAGAACTTTTATGTCAGAAATGGGTGGACAAGGGTGGACCTTTTTGGACAAGACTGCACACGTGTCTGCGATATCTTCAGCATGAGGGACGTTAGTGTAAAGAGTAAAGAGAAGTGACGTCGAAAGTCCCGATAATGGCTGTACTAGGGATTTGGTTGTTGATATCTTCAAGTTTCCTGAGGAAATCTGGAGTGTCATTAATGTAAGAGTTAATCCGAGGAACTAGAGGTTTGATGAAGTTTTCGACAAACAATGATATCTACTCTGTGGGGGGACCCATTGCCTGAGATGATGGGCCTACCAGGGTGACCAGGCTTGTGAATTTTGGGCAGAAGATAAAACCTGGCTGCCTTACAGTCTGTGTGAGAAAGGAAAGAAACAGCCTTATTAGAGATCTGGTTCCGCTGGTATATATCAGTGATAGTCTGTTTTATCTGATGGGAGAAAATAACTGTGGGATCAGAATCAAGAAGAGTGTGAATATCGCTGCTGGAAGAGATGACGTTAAAATCAGAAAAGGGTACAAAAGCGTGAATTTAAGTTACCTCGCTTATGCGTAAGTGAGTATCGCTACGCGCTACAGAAATAGTCGGTACAACCGTCTACATGTGTGTTACAACTTGGGGAGCAGTTTAATTAAAATAACATTTTTACCATTGCATTCTTCCTCATCTTCTCCATAATCACAGTCAGAGTATCCATCACAGAACCAGTAAGCAGGAATACAGGTTCCATCGTAACAAACAAAGCTGTCTGGGTCACATGTGTTGGCTGAAATATTAAGAAAATACGCAGAGTTACCAAAGTACAACTATTCGCATGAAGCGATGCATATCCGTTAATGTTTAACTGCTTGGATGACACATATGCCTAGTGACAGAATGAATGGTATGAATCTTAAAATTCCAGTAGCAAACAGATAAAGCTGTCTGGATCATAAGTGCTAGCTGAGACATTCAAACATACTAAGCACAGTTACAAAGTACATCGTATACTATAACGAGTGATGTCGAACAGCACATGTCCGTTCAACGGATTCTAATAGCGTTAACATAATGTGCAGGTCTCAATGAAAGATAGTCTATGGATTTTGACTTCTAATATTACACATTGATGAACCAATGTATATCCAATATTTGTTGACTGCTTTGATGGCACGTATGCTTATTGATAAAGTGAATGATATGACGATAATTCCTACATATTGCAAATATATGAACATTGTTACCGTCACATCCTATCTCGTCTTCTCCATAGTCACAGTCATAGTAGCCATCACAGACTGAATAGTCTGAAATACAGTTTCCGTCGTAACAAACAAAGCTTTCTGGATCACAAGTGTTGACTGAAATTTACAGAAAATACGGAGAGTTACCAAAGTACAACTATTCGTATGAACCGATAAATAATCGTTACTTATTAACTGTCTGGATCACAAGTGTTGACTGAAATATACAGAAAATACGGAGAGTTACCAAAGTACAACTATTCGTATGAACCGATGCATATCCGTTACATATTTACTGCTTGGACGACAAGTATACCTAGGGACATAGTGAATGATGTAAACCTAAATATTGCAAGTTCTAATCTTGCAAATTTTGGATTTTTTAAGAAAAAAATACTATGAACATCGCATTATCCATCGTCTTCTCCAAAGTATCAGTCATATTCTCCTCCCAAACAGACTAATCTCCAATGTTAGTCGAGTTGTAACGAAAAAAGAAAGTAAAATGAAATGTGTTGGTAACAAGTGCTATCTGAAAAAAAAGTTGTAATACAGACAATACCAAGAATATGTCTGCTATGTGTTGTTCGTATCATAATGACAATTATTTCAATGTCACGGACTGACGCAGAAAAAACAAAACGATTCACATTGGCCGAATGTACCAAGTGACGGTGGGCCTCATCATATTGAAACTCTGATCACTGTCAGGTCACTGGAAGGAAACAACAGATCATTAAAACTATGTAGTATTCAGGCTTATATATAGAGTGACATGACGTTAATTCCTTCATTTTTCGAATTGTAATATTGTACATTGAGATGTTTATATAAACATTGTTACCGTCACATTCTTCCTCGTCTTCTCCATAATCACAGTCATAGTAGCCATCACAGACTGAGTTGTCTGTAATACAGGTTCCGTTGTTACATACAAAGCTGCCTGGGTCACAAGTGTTGACTGAAATATTAGGAAAATACGCAGAGTTACCAAAGTACAACTATTCGTATGAACCGGTGCATATCCGTTAATTGTTAACTGATTGGATGACACGTATGCCTGGTGACAGAGTGAATGATATAACGTAGAAACATAAATATTGCAAGTTGTAATATTGCAAATATTAAAGTACTTAATATAAATAATATTATTCACATCGCAATGTCCCTCATCTTCTTCAAAGTATCAGTCATATTGTCCATCACAAACAGACTAAACTACAATTTAATTAATATTGTAACAAAAAAAGAAAGGAAAAAGAAATGTATAGGTAACGACTGTTATCTGAAAAAAAAGATGTAATACAGATAATACCAAGTGTAAGCCTGTTATGTGTTCTTTGTATCATAACGACAACTATTTGAATGTCACGGACTGATGTAGAAAAATGAAACGATTCACATTGACCGAGTCTTCCAAGTGACGGTGAATATCATCATATTGGAACTGGGATGAATTTCATGTCCCAAGAAGGAACAACAGATAGTAAGATCCTGTAGTAGTTGTTGTAACTTTTTTGTCCATTGCTCACATTCAAATTCATTCAGGAAAACATTAACATATTTGACAGTTGTAACGCGGTCAAAGATATATAACTTTTTACCTAAATATTGCAAACCTCTGCCAATAAATTAAGATTAGAAAAATGAGATACAATAATGACATCACTGATATCCTCAGAAACACCAGATAGTATTAATTGTCACTAGCATAGTTTAAAAGGAGCAATACTTGTTTTAAGCGAGCTAAACGATAATGATAATGGATCGATATTTAAATGAGTCGGATCAATGCGTTCTGTACATATACCATACAAACGGTACTACATTACGGCCTTCATTACTTTATATACACATTTAACATGTGGGAACCTTCTACCTGAATAACACGTTTGTATACTCTCATCTTCTTCGTTTTCGCAGTTTTCGACTCCATCGCAAACATCTGAGTTTGGTAGACACACTCCATTCATGCAATTAAATTCATTTCCACAGTTCAAATCTGCAAAGTAATTGAAATTAGATTTCTACATTTTCCTACAGTTACAATATTTAATGTTCTAGGTGAGAGATTTGCTTCACAAATCAGGACAGCTCTACTTTTTGTGAAAAGTATAACGTTTTTTCTTGACAACTGCGACGCACTTTTACCCAAGCTTTCAGATTGCTAACTGTGTAGGTGTGTATAGTGTTGCGTATACCAATATCTCTTCTACAGTACGTCTCAGACGCTATCCAGAAAACAACATTCGGTATGCTGAACATAAGTTCCAAAGAACATTGTCGTTCGATAATGGTAATATTGAATGGAGATCCTTAGCAAATATCAGGAATAAAAATCATAAACAAAAAGGATCATCATAATAGTTCGAATCGGGTAATGCTGTATATTGTCATATGTCGTCTTTAGAAGGGGTTCGCTCCTCATTATGCTTACAAAAGGTTAAAGAGAAGTTAAACAAAACTTAGTGTAAGATTAACAATTCCAGAGCAGAATAACCTTGGTCAGAAGAAATATCATCTGCTTCGAATATTAAACCACGATGAATTTTCAGTTGATTAAACCTTAAAGACGTAGTAAGATGATCCTGACCAGGTAAAGAGAGGTTACTCCTCCGTTTCGGTCCCATCGCCAACAAGATATAAGCAAAACCATGCTTGGTTTCGATAAAATCAATTAAAGGTTATTACGGCAGAGCAAACACGTCCGTTACATACCGTATAACTACAATGTGTCTATCATTTAATATATTTACAACAATAGTTAACCTTTCTTCAATAACGAAATATTAAATGTTTTTTAGGAAAATGTATATATATTTTGCCAAACATACCAGTTTGTGAATCAGGTACGACCTCAATACTTCCATAGAAGCCTGGACGTGTAACAGAACCATCTGAATCAAATATAAACCACATTGAATTTTCAGTTGATAAAACCTTCAGCTCATTGTAAGATGGTCCCCCTGACCAGGTTAAGAGAAGTTGTTCCAGTAGTTTATATCCATTTCCAACAAAGATAAAATCCCATCCAGGTTCAATTTCGATGAAGTCTAAACTCATGAGGAGTCTCGAGTTTTCAAACGTTGTGAACTTCAACTCGGTTCGATGGTCATTTGGGTAGTCGAATGGATAATTGAGTGAAGTAAAGTTGTATGACGTCGTGATGAAGATTTCCTCTACAAAAATCGAATAGGGAGAAAACACAGAGGTATTAATTGTGGACACCTTTGGAAAAGTTGAAAAATATCTCAAGAACTTTTCTTCTGTGATAAAGCGATCAGATTCAATTGACTCTTTAAGGCGCAGATGATTCATGTACGGAACCAGACGAATAATATGGCTGCAGTTAGTCGAAAAGATGAGATGGAGTAATGTCATTCTGAACTGGGAAGATCGTAGCAATTAACAAATTTACAAATATCAAACAGACTAAAATGCAATATAAGTCCAATTGTAACGAACAAAGTAAATAAAAAGAACCGTGTGGGTAACAAGTTCCATCTGACAAAAAGAAGTAATGTATACAGATAATACCAAGTATATGTCTACTATTTAATATCAATAATATCATTAACATCGCATTCTCCCTCATCTTCTCCAAAGTATCAGTCATAGTGTCCATCACAAACAGACTAATCTGCAATGTAAGTCGAATTGTAACGGGAAAGAAGGGAAAAGAACTGTGTGGGTAACAAGTGCTATCTGAAAAAATATGTAATGTATACAGATAATACCAAGTATATGTCTACTATGTGTTGTTCGTATCATAACGACAACTATTGAATGTCAAGGACTGACGTAGAAAAATCAAAACGATTCACATTGGTCGAGTGTACCATGTGACGGTGGGCCTCATCATATTGAAACTTTGATCACTGTCAGGTCACTGGAAGGAGACAACAGATCATTAAAACTATATAGTATTCAGGCGTATATATAGAGTGACATGACGTTAATTCTTTCATTTTCGAATTGTAATATTGTACATTGAGATGTTTATTTAAACATTGTTACCGTCACATCCTATCTCGTCTTCTCCATAATCACAGTCATAGTAGCCATCACAGACTGAGTATTCTGAAATGCAGGTTCCGTTGTAACAAACAAAGCTGTCTGGATCACAAGTGTTGACTGAAATATACAGAAAATACGCAGAGTTACCAAAGTACAACTATTCGTATTAACTGCCTGGACGACACGTCAACCTAGTGACAGAGTGAATATA
Source organism: Apostichopus japonicus (assembly GCF_037975245.1). NCBI lineage: Eukaryota > Metazoa > Echinodermata > Holothuroidea > Aspidochirotida > Stichopodidae > Apostichopus > Apostichopus japonicus. The sequence continues at coordinate 11,059,903 of NC_092581.1, forward strand.
TAACTTATGAGCCTAAATATAGCAAGTTTTAATCTTGCCAATTTTTAAGTATTTAATATAAATACTATTATGAACATCGCATACTCCATCGTCTTCTCCAAATTAACAGTCATAGTGTCCATCACAAGCAGATAAATTTGCAATGTAAGTCGAATTGTGTTAAAGTAAGTTGCCCTGACGTTTCGTTCCTAGCAGGATCTTCTTCAAAGGCAAAATGACAAATAACAGCAACGGAAGGGACACAAACACGCAGAGAATAAAGATGGAAGAAAGCTATGAGAAGAGGATTGATGGGGGGGGGGCAAGGGAGAAGGAGGAGGGGACAGAAGAAAAGTTAGTCATGTCCTTCCTGAATGTTGAGCCCATGAGTTTGAATGGTGCAAAGCGTTGCATCCACAGCCTCTCTCTGCTGATTCGTACAAGGTCAAGACGGCTACTCAAGGATTCAATCCCCTGTAGGGACATGTTGTTAATGGTATGGTTGGGAAGGTTAAAGTGTTCTCCAACTGGGGTCTCAGTCTTCATGGTGTTGACTGTGGATCTGTGACAACAGAATCGCTTCTTGAGGGTGGTTTTGGTTTCGCCAACATACTGGATGCCGAAAACTATACAAGAGATCAGATAGATGACATAAGTGGCTGTGCAAGTGATGTGACCCTTAATATTGTATGTGAGTTGCATGTTGTGGCTGGTGATGGAATTAGATTCAACAATGTGGTGGCTGATGTGCTGATGTGATGATGCATCTCGAAGTACGATCACATTTGATAGTACCATGCTGAATGGGTGTAGGGATAGAAGTTACAGTTTGAACAGCAGCACGCAAAAGAAAGTCTCGTAGGTTGCCTGGTCGCCTGTAGGCGATGGTGGGTTTTTCAGGGACGGCTCGTTGGAGTCTATCTGAAGTGAGGAGAATGTTCTGGTTGTTGGAGGTGATTTGCTGAAGAGGAGGAAGAATTGGGTGGAAAGTAACAACCAAGGGGAGCTTGTTGTTGCAATCTCGTCCTTTTTTGTCCTTTACTGCCAAAGTAGATGATCTGGAAAAGAAGCGGACTCTCTGAATGGCTTCACGCACCCTTCTGGCACTATGGCCTCTAGCAGTAAGATGTTTTTCCAAAGCATCTGTATGGCGAATGAAAGAGGAATTGCTAGAGCAAATGCAACGAAGACGAAGTGCTTGACTGTAGGTAATTCCAGACTTGCAGTGTTGGGGATGGCGCCTTGAAGAATGGAGATACTGGTGTGTGTCTGTAGGCTTGGTGTAAAAGTCTGAAGAGAGAGAGAACCGTGTTTCTTGTGAACAGTCACATCGAGAAAGTAAACCTGTTGGTGAGAGTAATCAGAGATGAATTTGATGGTGCTGTGGAAAGCATTGATGTGATTGATGAAGGTGAGCAGAACATCCTCATCACTGGTCCAAACGAAGTAGATGTCATCAATGTAGCGCTCTCAGATAAGAGGAGGGCAGGGAGCTGTACTGAGCATACGTTCTTCATGACTAGACATAAACAGGCAAGCAAAGGAAGGAGCCATCCTAGTACCCATTGCAGTCCCGTGTCTTTGGAGGTCATGCTTGTTCATAAACGTGAAGTTGTTTTTGGTGAGAACATGTTGCATGAGAACTTTTATGTCAGAGTTGGGTGGACAAGGGTGGACCTTTTTGGACAAGACTGCACACTTGTCTGCGATACCTTCAGCATGAGGGACGTTAGTGTAAAGAGTAAAGAGAAGTGACGTCGAAAGTACCGATGATGGCTGTACTTGGGATTTGGTTGTCGATATCTTCAAGTCTCCTGAGGAAATCTGGAGTGTCATGAATGTAAGAGTTAATCTGAGGAACTAGAGGTTTGATGAAGTGGTCCACAAACAATGATATCTACTCGATGGGGTACTCATTGCCTGAGATGATGGGCCTACCAGGGTTACCAGGCTTGTGAAGTTCGGGCAGAAGATAAAACCTGGCTGCCTTACAGTCTGTGTGAGAAAGGAAAGAAACAGCCTTCTTAGAGATCTGGTTCCGCTGGTACATATCAGTGATAGTCTGTTTTATCTGATGGGAGGAAATAACTGTGGGTTCAGAATCAAGAAGAGTGTAAATATCGCTGCTGGAAGAGATGACGTTAAATCAGAATAGGGTACAAAGGCGTGAATTGAAGTGACCTCGCCTGTGCGTAAGTGAGCATCGCTACGCGCTACAGAAATAGTCGGTACACCGTCTACATGTTTGTTACAACTTGGGGAGCAGTTTATTTAAAATAACATTTTTACCATTGCATTCTTCCTCATCTTCTCCATTGAAACAGTCAGAGTATCCATCACAGAACCAGTAAGCAGGAATGCAGGTTCCATCATAACAAACAAAGCTGTCTGGGTCACAAGTGTTGGCTGAAATATTAAGAAAATGTGCAGAGTTACCAAAGTACAACTATTCGCATGAAGCGATGCATATCCGTTAATGTTTAACTGCTTGGATGACACATATGCCTAGTGACAGAGTGAATGGTATAAACCTTAACATTCCAGTAGTAACAGATAAAGCTGTCTGGATCATAAGTGCTAGCTAGAACATTCAAACAAACTAAGCACAGTTACAAAGTACATCGTATACTATAACGAGTGATGTCGAACAGTATGCCGTCGAACAGCACATGTCCGTTAAACAGATTCTAATAGCGTTAAAATAATGTGCAGGTCTCACTGAAAGATGGTCTATAGATTTTGACTTATAATATTACACATTGATGAACCAATGCATATCCAATATTTGTTGACTGTTTGGATGACACGTATGCTTATTGATAAAGTGAATGATATGACGTTAATTCCTACATATTGCAAATATATGAGCATTGTTACCGTCACATCCAATCTCGTCTTCTCCATAATTACAGTCATAGTAGCCATCACAGACTGAGTAGTCTGAAATACAGATCCCGTCGTAACAAACAAAGCTTTCTGGATCACAAGTGTTGACTGAAATATACAGAATATACGGAGAGTTACCAAAGTACAACATTTCGTATGAACCGATGAATAATAATTACTTATTAACTGCTTGGATGACACATATCCCTAGTGACAGAGTGAATGATATAAACCTTAACATTCTAGTAGTAAACAGATAAAGCTGTCTCGATCATAAGTGCTAGCTGAAACATTCAAACAAACTAAGCACAGTTACAAAGTACATCGTATACTATAACGAGTGATGTCGAACAGTTTGCCGTCGAACAGCACATGTCCGTTAAACGGATTCTAATAGCGTTACCATAATCTGTAGGTCTTTATGAAAGATAGTCTATAGATTTTGACTTCTAATATTACACATTGATGAACCAATGCATATCCAATATTTGATGACTGCTTTGATGGCACGTATGCTTATTGATAAAGTGAATGATATGACGTTAATTCCTACATATTGCAAGTATATGAACATTGTTACCGTCACATCCTATCTCGTCTTCTCCATAGTTACATTCATAGTAGCCATCACAGACTGAATAGTCTGAAATACAGATCCCGTCGTAACAAACAAAGCTGTCTGGATCACAAGTGTTGACTGAAATTTACAGAAAATACGGAGAGTTACCAAAGTACAACTATTCGTATGAACCGATGAATAATCGTTACTTATTAACTGCTTGGACGACAAGTATACCTAGTGACATAGTGAATGATGTAAACCTAAATAATGCAAGTTCTAATCTTGTAAATTTTGGAGTTTAAAAAAAAAAATACTATTATCAACATCGCATTTTCCATTGTCTTCTCAAAGTATCAGTCATATTGACCTCACAAACAGACTCATCTCTAATGTCAGTCGAGTTGTAACGAAAACAGAAAGTAAAACAAAATGTGTTGGTAACAAGTGCTATCTGAAAAAAAGTTGTAATACAGACAATACCAAGAATATGTCTGCTATGTGTTGTTCGTGTCATAATGAAAATTGTTTCAATGTCACGGACTGACGCAGAAAACACAAAACGATTCACATTGGTCGAGTGTTCCAAGTGACGGTGGGCCTCATCATATTGAAATTTTGATGACTGTCAGGTCACTAGAAGGAAACAACAGTTCATTAAAACTATGTAGTATTCAGGCTTATATATACAGAGAGTGACATGACGTTAATTCCTACATATTGCAAATTGTAATGTTGTAAATTGAGATATTTATATAAACATTGTTACCGGCACATTCTTCCTCGTCTTCTCCATAATAACAGTCATAGTAGCCATCACACACTGAGTAGTCTGATATACAGATCCCGTCGTAACAAACAAAGCTGTCTGGATCACAAGTGTTGACTGAAATATTAAGAAAATACGCAGAGTTACCAAAGAATAACTACTCGTATGAACCGATAAATATCTTTTAATTGTTAACTGCCTGGACGACACGTCAACCTAGTGACAGAGTGAATATATAACTTATGAACCTACATACAGCAAGTTTTAATTTTACCAATTTTTATGTATTTAATATAAATACTATTATGAACATCTCATTCTGCATCGTCTTCTCCAAAGTAACAATCATAAAGTCCATCGCAAGCAGATAAATTGGCTATGTAACTCGAATTGTGTAAAAGTAAAGTGCCCTGACGTTTCGATCCTAGCAGGATCTTCTTCAAAGGCAAAATGACAAATAACAGTAACGGAAGAGACACAACAAGCAAGCACAGAATACAGACAGGTTAATGAGCATGGTGAACACAAAGAGATAGATGTAAGAGGATTAGGAAACAATGGATGTAGAGAAGAAGGAAAAAAGCCAAAAGAGGAAGTGGAGAGGGAGGAGATAATCAGTGGAGGAACAAAGAGAGGATTAAGGGAAGGGAAAAACTAGAGAACGAAAAAGAGAGAAAGGTGTGGAGAAAAAAAGATTAAAGAGAGCTATGAGAAAAGGAGTGATGGCGGGGGTGGGGGCATGGGGAGAAGGAGGAGGGGACAGAAGAAAAGTTAGTCATGTCTTTCCTGAATGTTGAGCCCATGAGGTTGAATGGTGCGAAGGCGTTGCATCCACAGCCTCCCTCTCTGCTGATTCGTACTAGGTCAGGACGGCTACCTAAGGATTCAATCCCCTGCAGGGAAATGTTGTTAATGGTATGGTAAGAAAGGTTAAAGTGTTCTCCAACTGGGTTCTCAGTCTTCATGGTGTTGACTGTGGATCTGTGACAATAGAATCGCTTCTTGAGGATGGTTTTGGTTTCGCCAACATACTGGATGCCGCAAACTCTACAAGATCAGATAGATGACAATAGTGGTTGTGCAAGTGATGTGACCCTTAGTATTGTATGTGAGTTGCATGCTGTGGCTGGTCATGGAATTAGATTCAACAATGTGGTGGCTGATGTGATGATGCATCTCGAAGTACGATCACATTTGAAAGTACCATGCTGAATGGGTGTAGGGATAGAAGTTAGAGGTGAAACAGCAGCACGCAAAGAAAGTCTCGTAGGTTGCGTGGTTGTCTGTAGGCGATGGTGGGTTTTCAGGGACGACTCGTTGGAGTCTATCTGAAGTGAGGAGAATGTTGTGGTTGTTAGAGGTGATTGGCTGAAGAGGTGGGAGAATTGGGTGTAAAGTAACAACCAAGGGGAGCTTGTTGTCGCAATCTCGTCCTTTTTGTCCTTCACTGCCAAAGTAGATGATCTGGAAAAGAAGCGGACTCTCTGAATGGCCTCACGCACACTTCTGGCACTATGGCCTCTAGCAGTAAGATGTTTTTCCAAAGCATCTGTATGGCTAATGGAAGAGGAATTGCTAGAGCAAATGCAACGAAGACGAAGTGCTTGACTGTAGGCAATTCCAGACTTGCAGTGTTGGGGATGGCGGCTTAAAAAATAGAGATACTGGTGTGTGTCTGTGGGCTTGGTGTAAACGAAGTAGATGTCATCAATGTAGCACCACCATATAAGAGGACGGCAGAGAGCTCTACTGAGCATGCGTTTGTATCAAAACGACGACAATTTGAATGTCACGGACTGACGTAGCAAAATCAAACCATACACAATGGCCGATTTGTAAACTTCTGGCAATAATTAGGATTAGGCAAATGAGATACATTAATGATATCACTGATATTATCAGAAGCAACACATAGTATTAATTGTCACTAGCATAAATTAAGAGAGTTAATAGTCGTTTTAAGCAAATTAAACGATAGTGATAATGGGTCACATTTTAAATGAGTAGGATCAATGATTTATGTACATATACCATACAAACGGCACTACATTACCCTCTACATTCCTTTCTATACAGATATAACATGTGGAAACCGTCTACCTGGATAACATGCTTGTGTACTCTCATCTTCGTCGTTTTCGCAGTTTTCGACTCCATCGCAAACATCTGAGTTTGGTAGACACACACCATTCATGCAATTAAATTCATTTCCACAGTTCAAATCTGCAAAGTAATTAAAATTAGATTTCTTCCAATTTCATACAGTTACAATGAATTTAATTTTGTAAGTGAGAGATTTGCTTCACAAATCAGAACAGCTCTACTTTTTGTGAAAATTAAAGGTTTTTTCTTGACAACTAGGCCGCACTTTTACACAAGCTTTTAACATACTAACTATGGAGGTGTGTAGAGTGTTGAGAATACTAATAGATATTATACAGTACGTTTCAGACGCTATCCAGAAAAAAACATTCGGTATGCTGAAATCAAGTTCCCAAACTTATTTTTCCAATACACAAGTCATATTGAGTAAATCTTTTGATCATGGTAATATTGACTGGAGCTCCTAAGAAAATATCAAAATCTAAAATCGAACAACAATGAATATGGTGATATGTAACAATTGACAAGGCATTCGCTCTTTCTTATTTTAACAAGAAGGTAAAAGAGTAAGTACGTACCACTTTGTGTAAGATTAACAACTTCCACGAGAGCAAAAAAACCTTGGTCAGAAATTATATCATCGGCTTCAAATATAAACCACAAAGAATTTCCAGTTGATAAAACCTTCAACTCATTGTAAGATGGTCCTCCAGACCAGGTTAAGAGAGGTTGCTCCTCCGGTACGGTACCATCGCCAACAAAAATGTAATCATAACCATGTTCAATTTCGATAAAATCGAAACTCAGCAAGAGTCTTGAATCTTCCAAAGTTGAGAAAACAAGTTCCATCCGAGCGTTGTTTGGATAGAAGGATGGATAGTTTTGTGACGAAAAGTTGTAGTACGTTTGAATAAAGATTTCTTCTTCAATATCTGTAAAGTAGCATATAAGTGTATCGTCAAACTTAAAAGAATATAATTAAAAATATTACTACAAACAGTTTTATAAAGAAAGGTGTGAAAAGTGAAAATGGGAGTAAAACTAAAAGTAGATAAAAACTAAAATAACATTTAATGAAATTAACAAAAGGAAATATATATTTTCTTTCACTGAAACATTTATTCCGAAATTATTAGAACATAATTGTGTGGGTAACAAGTGCTATCTGAAAAAAAGTTGTAAGACAAATAATAACAAGTATATGTCTGCTATATGTGGTACGTATCATAACGACAACTATTTGAATATCACGGACTGACGTAGAAAAATCAAACGATTCGCATTGGCCGAGTGTGCCAAGTGACGGTGAATTTCATCATATTGGAACAGTGATGACGTTCAGGTCCCTAGAAGTAAACAACATATAGTAAAACCCTGTAGTATTTAGGCTTATATATATATAGTGAATGATATAACGTTAATTCCTACATATTGCAAATTGTTATATTGCAACTTGAGATGATCATATAAACATTGTTACCGTCACAGTCTATCTCGTCTTCTCCATCATCACAGTCATAGTAGCCATCACACACTGAGTTGTCTGTAATACAGGTTCCGTTGTTACAAACAAAGCTACCTGGATCACAAGTGTTGACTGAAATATACAGAAAATACGCAGAGTTACCAAAGTACAACTATTCGCATAAACCGATGCATATCCGGTAATTGTTAACTGATTAGATGACACGTATGCCTGCTGACAAAGTGAATGATATAACGTAGAAACCTAACTATTGCAAGTTGTAATTTTGCAAATTTTAAAGTACTTAATATAAATAATATTATTAACATCGAATTGTCCCTCATCTTCTCCAAAGTATCAGTCATAGTGTCCATCACAAACAGACTAATCTGCAATGTAAGTCGAATTGTAACAGGTAAAAAAGGAAAACGAACTGTGTGGGTAACACGTGCTATCTGACAAAAAGATGTGATACAGATAATACCAAGTATATGTCTGCTATGTGAGGTTTGTATCATAACGACAACTATTTGAATGTCAAGGACTGACGTAGAAAATCAAACGATTCTCATTGACCGAGTGTGCCAAGTGACGGTGAATATCTTCATATTGAAACAATGATGACGGTCAGGTCCCAAGAAGGAAACAACAGATAGTAAGATCCTGTAGTAGCTGTTGTTACCCTTGTGTCCATTGATCACATTTAAATTCATTAAGGAAAACATTAATATATTTGACAGTTGATCTATCATTTTTCTGAAAGAGGACATCGTAGTTAGGCTTTATAAGCAGTTGGTTAGACCTCATCTGGAGTATGCTGTGCAAGCTTGGAACCCCTATTTTGCTAAGGACAAGGAAGTACTTGAAAAGGTCCAGAGGAGGGCTATTAGGATGATTAGTTCCTTAAAGAGTGTTCCTTATAATAGGCGGTTACAACTGTTGAATCTCACCACACTGGAGCTTAGGAGGTTACGTGGGGACTTGATCCAGGTTTTCAAGATTCTGTATGGTTTCGACAATTTATCCTTTACCGACTTTTTCATGTTTGCTAACAGTAATTGTACCAGAGGTCATTGTCTTAAACTCCAAAAGTCACATAGTAGGATTAATATTCGGCATAACTTTTTATCTCATAGGGCTGTGAATGAGTGGAATGGTTTGCCTGAGAAAGTTGTACTTGCAAGTAGTGTCAATGGTTTCAAGAATGCTTTGGACAAGCACTTTAAGCATTGTAACCGGGTCTGAGTGTTTGTGTCTTCAGTTTTTTCTCTCTATAGGGTCCTTGATGGGGACTTAAGTGTCCCTCCTGATCCTGTTTTCTACTAAACTAAAAACTATCTTCCTTAAGTCCTGATTGGCGTATGTATGTATATTGCAGTTAGGAGTGCAGAGTACTTGACATATTGACTTTTTACACTACAAACAGATGCCTAATTGACGTAATTGTCAGTAGGCCTATAATAATGGAAACAACATACATTGGTATGAACCAAAACATATCCGTTAATTTAACTGCTCGGATGACCTACAGGCTAAGTAACGCTTAGAAAGATATATACCTATTATAGCTAAATATTGCAACCTTCTGCCAATAATTAGGATTAGACAAATGAGCTAAAATAATGAAATCACTGATATCATCAGAAGCAACAGATAGTATTACGTGTCAATAGCATGGTTTAAAAGAATTAATACTTATATTAAGCGAGCTAAACGATATGACAATGGATCGCACTTTAAATGAGTAGGATTAATGCTTTCTGTACATATACCATACAAACGGCACTACCTCTACATGACATTCTATACAGATAAAACTTGTGGAAACCGTCTACCTGGATAACATGCTTGTGTACTCTCGTCTTCTTCGTTTTCGCAGTTTTCGACTCCATCGCAAACATCTGAGTTTGGTAGACACACTCCATTCATGCAATTAAATTCATTCCCACAGTTCAAATCTGCAAAGTAATTGAAATTAGATTTCTTCCACTTTCCTACAGTTACAATGAATTTAATGTTGTAAGTGAGAGATTTGCTTCACAAATCAGAACAGCTCTACGTTTTGTGAAAATTAAAGGTTTTTTCTTGACAACTACGACGAACTTTTACACAAGCTTTCAACATGCTAACTATGGAGGTGTGTAGAGTGTTGAGAATACTAATAGATATTATACAGTACGTTTCAGACGCTATCCAGAAAAAAACATTCGGTATGCTGAAATCAAGTTCCCAAACTTATTTTTCCAATACACAAGTCATATTGAGTAAATCTTTTGATCATGGTAATATTGACTGGAGCTCCTAAGAAAATATCAAAATCTAAAATCGAACAACAATGAATATGGTGATATGTAACAATTGACAAGGCATTCGCTCTTTCTTATTTTAACAAGAAGGTAAAAGAGTAAGTACGTACCACTTTGTGTAAGATTAACAACTTCCACGAGAGCAAAAAAACCTTGGTCAGAAATTATATCATCGGCTTCAAATATAAACCACAAAGAATTTCCAGTTGATAAAACCTTCAACTCATTGTACGATGGTCCTCCAGACCAGGTTAAGAGAGGTTGCTCCTCCGGTACGGTACCATCGCCAACAAAAATGTAATCATAACCATGTTCAATTTCGATAAAATCGAAACTCAGCAAGAGTCTTGAATCTTCCAAAGTTGAGAAAACAAGTTCCATCCGAGCGTTGTTTGGATAGAAGGATGGATAGTTTTGTGACGAAAAGTTGTAGTACGTTTGAATAAAGATTTCTTCTTCAATATCTGTAAAGTAGCATATAAGTGTATCGTCAAACTTAAAAGAATATAATTAAAAATATTACTACAAACAGTTTTATAAAGAAAGGTGTGAAAAGTGAAAATGGGAGTAAAACTAAAAGTAGATAAAAACTAAAATAACATTTAATGAAATTAACAAAAGGAAATATATATTTTCTTTCACTGAAACATTTATTCCGAAATTATTAGAACATAATTGTGTGGGTAACAAGTGCTATCTGAAAAAAAGTTGTAAGACAAATAATAACAAGTATATGTCTGCTATATGTGGTACGTATCATAACGACAACTATTTGAATATCACGGACTGACGTAGAAAAATCAAACGATTCGCATTGGCCGAGTGTGCCAAGTGACGGTGAATTTCATCATATTGGAACAGTGATGACGTTCAGGTCCCTAGAAGTAAACAACATATAGTAAAACCCTGTAGTATTTAGGCTTATATATATATAGTGAATGATATAACGTTAATTCCTACATATTGCAAATTGTTATATTGCAACTTGAGATGATCATATAAACATTGTTACCGTCACAGTCTATCTCGTCTTCTCCATCATCACAGTCATAGTAGCCATCACACACTGAGTTGTCTGTAATACAGGTTCCGTTGTTACAAACAAAGCTACCTGGATCACAAGTGTTGACTGAAATATACAGAAAATACGCAGAGTTACCAAAGTACAACTATTCGCATAAACCGATGCATATCCGGTAATTGTTAACTGATTAGATGACACGTATGCCTGCTGACAAAGTGAATGATATAACGTAGAAACCTAACTATTGCAAGTTGTAATTTTGCAAATTTTAAAGTACTTAATATAAATAATATTATTAACATCGAATTGTCCCTCATCTTCTCCAAAGTATCAGTCATAGTGTCCATCACAAACAGACTAATCTGCAATGTAAGTCGAATTGTAACAGGTAAAAAAGGAAAACGAACTGTGTGGGTAACACGTGCTATCTGACAAAAAGATGTGATACAGATAATACCAAGTATATGTCTGCTATGTGAGGTTTGTATCATAACGACAACTATTTGAATGTCAAGGACTGACGTAGAAAATCAAACGATTCTCATTGACCGAGTGTGCCAAGTGACGGTGAATATCTTCATATTGAAAAAATGATGACGGTCAGGTCCCAAGAAGGAAACAACAGATAGTAAGATCCTGTAGTAGCTGTTGTTACCCTTGTGTCCATTGATCACATTTAAATTCATTAAGGAAAACATTAATATATTTGACAGTTGATCTATCATTTTTCTGAAAGAGGACATCGTAGTTAGGCTTTATAAGCAGTTGGTTAGACCTCATCTGGAGTATGCTGTGCAAGCTTGGAACCCCTATTTTGCTAAGGACAAGGAAGTACTTGAAAAGGTCCAGAGGAGGGCTATTAGGATGATTAGTTCCTTAAAGAGTGTTCCTTATAATAGGCGGTTACAACTGTTGAATCTCACCACACTGGAGCTTAGGAGGTTACGTGGGGACTTGATCCAGGTTTTCAAGATTCTGTATGGTTTCGACAATTTATCCTTTACCGACTTTTTCATGTTTGCTAACAGTAATTGTACCAGAGGTCATTGTCTTAAACTCCAAAAGTCACATAGTAGGATTAATATTCGGCATAACTTTTTATCTCATAGGGCTGTGAATGAGTGGAATGGTTTGCCTGAGAAAGTTGTACTTGCAAGTAGTGTCAATGGTTTCAAGAATGCTTTGGACAAGCACTTTAAGCATTGTAACCGGGTCTGAGTGTTTGTGTCTTCAGTTTTTTCTCTCTATAGGGTCCTTGATGGGGACTTAAGTGTCCCTCCTGATCCTGTTTTCTACTAAACTAAAAACTATCTTCCTTAAGTCCTGATTGGCGTATGTATGTATATTGCAGTTAGGAGTGCAGAGTACTTGACATATTGACTTTTTACACTACAAACAGATGCCTAATTGACGTAATTGTCAGTAGGCCTATAATAATGGAAACAACATACATTGGTATGAACCAAAACATATCCGTTAATTTAACTGCTCGGATGACCTATAGGCTAAGTAACGCTTAGAAAGATATATACCTATTATAGCTAAATATTGCAACCTTCTGCCAATAATTAGGATTAGACAAATGAGCTAAAATAATGAAATCACTGATATCATCAGAAGCAACAGATAGTATTACGTGTCAATAGCATGGTTTAAAAGAATTAATACTTATATTAAGCGAGCTAAACGATATGACAATGGATCGCACTTTAAATGAGTAGGATTAATGCTTTCTGTACATATACCATACAAACGGCACTACCTCTACATGACATTCTATACAGATAAAACTTGTGGAAACCGTCTACCTGGATAACATGCTTGTGTACTCTCGTCTTCTTCGTTTTCGCAGTTTTCGACTCCATCGCAAACATCTGAGTTTGGTAGACACACTCCATTCATGCAATTAAATTCATTCCCACAGTTCAAATCTGCAAAGTAATTGAAATTAGATTTCTTCCACTTTCCTACAGTTACAATGAATTTAATGTTGTAAGTGAGAGATTTGCTTCACAAATCAGAACAGCTCTACGTTTTGTGAAAATTAAAGGTTTTTTCTTGACAACTACGACGAACTTTTACACAAGCTTTCAACATGCTAACTATGGAGGTGTGTAGAGTGTTGAGAATACTAATAGATATTATACAGTACGTTTCAGACGCTATCCAGAAAAAAACATTCGGTATGCTGAAATCAAGTTCCCAAACTTATTTTTCCAATACACAAGTCATATTGAGTAAATCTTTTGATCATGGTAATATTGACTGGAGCTCCTAAGAAAATATCAAAATCTAAAATCGAACAACAATGAATATGGTGATATGTAACAATTGACAAGGCATTCGCTCTTTCTTATTTTAACAAGAAGGTAAAAGAGTAAGTACGTACCACTTTGTGTAAGATTAACAACTTCCACGAGAGCAAAAAAACCTTGGTCAGAAATTATATCATCGGCTTCAAATATAAACCACAAAGAATTTCCAGTTGATAAAACCTTCAACTCATTGTAAGATGGTCCTCCAGACCAGGTTAAGAGAGGTTGCTCCTCCGGTACGGTACCATCGCCAACAAAAATGTAATCATAACCATGTTCAATTTCGATAAAATCGAAACTCAGCAAGAGTCTTGAATCTTCCAAAGTTGAGAAAACAAGTTCCATCCGAGCGTTGTTTGGATAGAAGGATGGATAGTTTTGTGACGAAAAGTTGTAGTACGTTTGAATAAAGATTTCTTCTTCAATATCTGTAAAGTAGCATATAAGTGTATCGTCAAACTTAAAAGAATATAATTAAAAATATTACTACAAACAGTTTTATAAAGAAAGGTTTGAAAAGTGAAAATGGGAGTAAAACTAAAAGTAGATAAAAACTAAAATAACATTTAATGAAATTAACAAAAGGAAATATATATTTTCTTTCACTGAAACATTTATTCCGAAATTATTAGAACATAATTGTGTGGGTAACAAGTGCTATCTGAAAAAAAGTTGTAAGACAAATAATAACAAGTATATGTCTGCTATATGTGGTACGTATCATAACGACAACTATTTGAATATCACGGACTGACGTAGAAAAATCAAACGATTCGCATTGGCCGAGTGTGCCAAGTGACGGTGAATTTCATCATATTGGAACAGTGATGACGTTCAGGTCCCTAGAAGTAAACAACATATAGTAAAACCCTGTAGTATTTAGGCTTATATATATATAGTGAATGATATAACGTTAATTCCTACATATTGCAAATTGTTATATTGCAACTTGAGATGATCATATAAACATTGTTACCGTCACAGTCTATCTCGTCTTCTCCATCATCACAGTCATAGTAGCCATCACACACTGAGTTGTCTGTAATACAGGTTCCGTTGTTACAAACAAAGCTACCTGGATCACAAGTGTTGACTGAAATATACAGAAAATACGCAGAGTTACCAAAGTACAACTATTCGCATAAACCGATGCATATCCGGTAATTGTTAACTGATTAGATGACACGTATGCCTGCTGACAAAGTGAATGATATAACGTAGAAACCTAACTATTGCAAGTTGTAATTTTGCAAATTTTAAAGTACTTAATATAAATAATATTATTAACATCGAATTGTCCCTCATCTTCTCCAAAGTATCAGTCATAGTGTCCATCACAAACAGACTAATCTGCAATGTAAGTCGAATTGTAACAGGTAAAAAAGGAAAACGAACTGTGTGGGTAACACGTGCTATCTGACAAAAAGATGTGATACAGATAATACCAAGTATATGTCTGCTATGTGAGGTTTGTATCATAACGACAACTATTTGAATGTCAAGGACTGACGTAGAAAATCAAACGATTCTCATTGACCGAGTGTGCCAAGTGACGGTGAATATCTTCATATTGAAACAATGATGACGGTCAGGTCCCAAGAAGGAAACAACAGATAGTAAGATCCTGTAGTAGCTGTTGTTACCCTTGTGTCCATTGATCACATTTAAATTCATTAAGGAAAACATTAATATATTTGACAGTTGATCTATCATTTTTCTGAAAGAGGACATCGTAGTTAGGCTTTATAAGCAGTTGGTTAGACCTCATCTGGAGTAAGCTGTGCAAGCTTGGAACCCCTATTTTGCTAAGGATAAGGAAGTACTTGAAAAGGTCCAGAGGAGGGCTATTAGGATGATTAGTTCCTTAAAGAGTGTTCCTTATAATAGGCGGTTACAACTGTTGAATCTCACCACACTGGAGCTTAGAAGGTTACGTGGGGACTTGATCCAGGTTTTCAAGATTCTGTATGGTTTCTGTATGGTTACAACTATTCGTATGAACCGATGCATATCCGATGCATATTGTCCATCACAAACAGACTAATTTCCAATGTTAGTCGAGTTGTAACGAAAAAAGAAAGTAAAATGAAATGTGTGGGTAACAAATGCTATCTGAAAAGAAAAAGTAATACAGATAATACCAAGAATGTGTCTGCTATGTGTTGTTCGTATCATGACATTATTACACGTGTGACGGACTGGCGTAGGAAAATCAAAATGATTCACATTGGCCGAGTTTACCAAGTAACGGTGGGCCTCATCATATTGAAACTTTGGTGACAGTCAGTTCACTGGAGGAAACAACAGATTATTAAAACTATGTAGTATTCAGGCGTATGTATATAGAGAGTGACATGACGTGAATTCTTTCATATTTCAAATTGTAATGTTGTAAAATGAGATATTTATGTAAACATTGTTACCGTCACATTCTATCTCGTCTTCTCCATAATCACAGTCATAGTAGCCATCACAGACTGAGTAGTCTGAAATACAGAGCCCGTCGTAACAAACAAAGCTGTCTGGATGACAAGTGTTGACTGAAATATTAAGAAAATATGCAGAGTTACCAAAGTACAACTATTCGTATGAGCCGATGCATAATCGATTACTTATGGACGACACGTATACCTAGTGACACAGTGAATGATATAACCTAAATATTGCAAGTGTTAATCTTGCCGTTTCTTGAAGTTTTTGAAATAAATAATATCATAAACAGCGCATTCGCCATCATCTTGTCCAAAGTATCAGTCATATTGTCCATCACAAACAGACTAATCTCTAATGTTAGTCGAATTGTAACGAAAAAAAGAATGGAAAAGAAATGTGTGGGTAACAAGTGCTATCTGAAAGAAAAGGTGTAATACAGATAATACCAAGAACATGTCTGCTATGTGTTGTTCGTATCATAATGACAACTATTTGAATTCACGGACTGACGTAGAAAAATCAAAACTATTCACATTGGCCGAGTGGGCCAAGTGATGGTGTATATCATCATATTGTAATGTAATGTAATGTAAATAAAATCTTATATAGCGCACTACGCGCGATGCATCTGTGCGCTTTACAAACAAACTAGAAAATACAATGCCATAAAACAATAACAAGAAAAAACAGTAAATACAAAATACCAACTACAGAAATATACAGGACTATGAGATCGAAAAACTAATAAAAGTACTGGTGCAGCGAAAAGCGATAAAACAGATTGACTACAAAAACTACAATTTGAATGCTAAAAAGTGAAAATTCCAATTGAAATTAGAACCTAAAAAACCAACACGACAGAACAATATAAAACAGATATAAACAGGAATATGAGATCGAAAAACTATTAAAAGCATTGGAGAAGCGTAAAGCGAAAAAACAATGACTACAAAATCTACAATTTGAATGCTAAAAAGTGAAAATTCCATTGAAACTGCGATGACTGTCATAGGTCCCTGGAAGGAATCAACAGATAGTAAGACCCTGTAGTAGTTTTTAATTTTGTGTCCCTTGCTCAAATTTATTAAGAAAACTATTACCATATTGGACAGTCGATGTAACATTCATCTTCCATAAGTCCTGGTTTGCGTATGTTTGTAAAATGCAGTTATGAGTGCAGTGTACTTGAAATATTGACTTTCTACAAACATATGCTTAAGTGACGTAATTGTAATAGGCCTATAATAACGGAAACAACAGTTACACGGTGAAGGAAACATAACTTCTCTTCCTCAAAATTGCAAAATTTAGAAGTGTTATCTTGCAAATCGGACGGTATTTAATATTTTGAATATTTTAGGCTACATTTTTACCATCGCATTCTTCCTCATCTTCTCCATTGCCGCAGTCAGAGTAGCCATTACAAACTGAGTAGTCTGGAATGCAGATCCCGTCGTCACAAGCAAAGCTATCTGGATCACAAGTGGCAACTGAAATACATTAATGTGGAAGCAATTATAGTGTGTATCTGCAATGTGTTAAAATAGATCTTAACATAAACTTTTTTTAAAAGAAACAATTAGGCATATGCATTGAGTTGCAGATCCCATCCGAAAATGTGGGTATATATGCACGAATAATGATTCGTTCAAGCAACGTAGTTACTAAAGTACTTTTTCGTGGGTACAGCACTTTCAGCTATTTTATCGTTTGACATACTCAAAGAAGCCAATTGAAATTTAAATTCTAGCAATTATGTTAGCTACCTGCATATCCCTTACTTGAATTATTGAAATTAGTTAAACGCACATTTTAGGTCATTAGAAACAAGTACAAGTTTGTCCTTTAACTCATTTGACCAACTGACCCTTAGCATTTTACATTAAATAACGCACTGATGATATGTAGTGATATGTGATATCCTACATGTGTTTGCAGTTTTCGGCCACATTGATATTTTGATACATTTGTAATGGTCAAAATGCTTTTTTTGTTTATTTGACCGGTAAACCCATGACATCATTAATCACACAGGCTCTACAAACTATTCTCATGCACACACCCATCAAATTTCAAGTCCATCGGCTTTATGGTCAATGACTTGTTTGGGAAGCGCTTTTTTAGCACAAATTTGGCAGAGCTTGACCTTTAATCACGTTATCAAC
The DNA here is from genome assembly GCF_037975245.1 of Apostichopus japonicus. NCBI lineage: Eukaryota > Metazoa > Echinodermata > Holothuroidea > Aspidochirotida > Stichopodidae > Apostichopus > Apostichopus japonicus. The sequence goes on from NC_092581.1 coordinate 11,077,907, forward strand.
GGCAAGTTAGATTACTTAATGCGCTGTAGACATATAATTTGTGATAATCTACTAGTGCTTATATAGGGTTGTTGTTTGATTTGGTATGTTATTGATTTGGTATCAGTGTAATGGCCAAAAATGCTGCAGTTTGTTTGGTTTGACTTTTACCCTATGATATCATCAGTCTACCCATGCCCAGGCACACACCCACCAAACTTGAATTCGATCGCCCAAATCACGTATTCGTACAACTTTAACCATGTGTGACCTTTGTTCATCTTTGATCAAGTGACATTTGGCGCTTTATATGACAATATTAGAAAATCAATATTTTCAGTTTCAATATCAGCTTATCAGAAATAACATCGATATGTTACGACTCAACATCATGGTTTACATCCATATATATGATGACGTGATCGTGCATCATTGAAATGTGTTGTGAATATTCATATAAGTTAACATATGTTACCTCCTCCATGTGACAAAATCAAGGTATAAATCAATATTTTAACTAACATGTTTGATAACAGGATCCTACTTGATTATTAAGTCTTGTTAACCAGTGGTATTTATGGTCATCATTAAAGTTTGCAAACAAATAGAACAAAGTACACGAATAAATTTGCGCCTATTCGTAGCTCTGTGACGTCACACTTTGGCAACCCCATGAATGGACTTTAAACTATGATATCTTGAAAATGGCACAAACATTTTCTAGCTATTTGGGAGGTGTGTGTCTGTTTGTGTGTTGGTGTTGGTAGGGGGTAGGTTGACCCCATGCATGTAAATACGTTTCGCGAGTCCATCAATATGAATAAAAATAAGACCCGTTACCGAAGTCCTTCGAATCCCGGTGGACAAAGACATGCAACATTGTAGCCCTGGTTTGTACAAGTTCCACCGTTGAAACAAATATCTTCGGCTATAACACATAGGTTCACTGAAGCGAAATATAGGTAAACTTCATTCAGGGCATATCGGGATTCCAGCCTGGAATTGTTAGCTACTATGATTACAATTACCTTTGTTATCCACATGAGTGGTACAAGTCACAAAATATTCCTTCCCTTATATAGGTGTCATGGTTATTTTGGTGATATGTTGTTTATTTGCAGTTGTGTGTGATCGAAATGTTGACAATATTACGAAAATATTCGTCGACACTCTTGAGAACAATTAACACCTAGTCTCCATTTCTTGACATGTATCTAACAAGGTAAGAAGTCATAATGAGATATAAATTGTACCGGATATATGAATTAAACAGTGTAAACAAGTTTGAATATTTCTGCGCCTTCTGCAGGTATTCATGAACGTTTATCAGTTTAAGTGCTTCCATGTTCCACTTGGAATATTTGGTTTACACCGACATTTAACAACGACCAGAATATGTGACAATCTTACTTCAATTCTTTATATTTTTTGTACACAGGTAATTTCTTTATTTATGTGAAAGACCAGCTACAAAATTTCAGCAATGTACAGTAGTCAAACCCCAAGTCACACATGTTATCCAATAAACACCAAATACTACCAAATCTATGCATTCTTACATAGATATGAGATATGAGATACGAGATACGAGATACGAAATACGAGATATGAGATATGTGATATGTGAGATGTGAGATGTGAGATGTGAGATGTGAGATGTGAGATATGAGATCTGAGATATGAGATGTGAGATGTGAGATGTGATATATGAGATATGAGATATGAGATAAGAGCTATGAGATATGAGATATGAGATATTAGATATGAGATATGATACTATTCAATTGAGCTTTTATCAAAATATGCATTATTAAGGTACTAGTTTGAGTACCTCCATTGAATATGCACCGCCAAGCATTTCCTTTGCGACATTTTGGCAACTATAATATGACTTTGTCATAACAAACAATTCCATCAACATACGGCTACACAATGTATGGTGTGATATTCATTTATTTGTTTTATCGCCAATTGTGTACAATGGGAAAGGAAGTCTCCTATAAAGTCTTAGAAAGACTAAACTTGGTAGGAGACTCACTGGGAGAAAAGAAAAGAAAAATGTACAAATATATATAACACAGAATATACGTAAGGATTAAATATACAGGATATATAGGATATCATCGAATACTATGGTTAACCGACGATAACACTTAACTCAAACTAAGTTTTATCGTTAGAAGAAAAAAGAAAAAACACTAAGCTATATACTGCTGTTAACTATATTATTTTACGAATATAAATGTTGAGATCCAAAAATTGATATTTTACCTTGTCCATAGGTTCCATGGATAACAGCTAACAGTACGGCCATCTTGAATAGTAAAGCCATTTCTGTGTAGGTTGCCGTACTTATAGGCTTTACTGTCGGGGTGCTTATATCGTAGTCCTAGGCTATATAGTGTTGTTTTAATGGAAGAACAACGTTTCAATCAACGTGTCTAATGTATATTACTTCAACAAGACGCGTTACAGTTAATAAAGATATAATATTCAATGAACACGATATGTACTTCGTAAAGGTGACTTGTCCGACTGGAATTTTGCCATTGATATCTATGAAGCACTTTAATTGATTCAAACCACCCATCCGTGTTACTTCACCAATGTTTTTCCCCTTAGATTTACCGTCATACAATTTCATACAATTTCACGATAGAGTTTAGCCTTGATTGTTTACAGGGAAGGTTATAGAGAAGTAGTAAAGAAACAAGCAATATACAGAAAAGAAAACAGATTGATTACAGAACCTTGGTAGTCGTTTTGTCTGGTTTACAATGTATACATATTATTTATCTGCCTTAGGTGACAATTTGTAAGTGACGATCAATAGGATATTTCTTTAGGCTAATTTAAGTGCGCTACAAAAAGGTAGGCGTACATAATGGAAAATTTCAGCATTTTTCAAGAGCCAGCATTACTCTTTTTTACCCATGTTGTCTTATGTACCACTATTGTGGAAGTAATTCCGATATTTACCGATACTTTTCACCCGGATCCCCTCTTCAGAGCAATTTTGGAACCTTCACTGAGAGATAACAAGGTGGATCAATTGAGGAACACCTCATAATTGAGACACCTTATATGATATTTACGGTGATTTAGTTAAGTGAAGCTTGGTTGCTCCGACAGCTTGTTGGCATCACATGCAATCTGCAGCTGATGGTGAATTCATATATAGTGGCTAATATATTCTAAGAACATTAGTCACCACTTTGAACTTGAAATATTTGGTACTGAAGTTGGCATACTAGTGCATATATGGATATCTGAAATGCTGGGCAAGGTTCTTTCCATAACAGTAAACTTCACCATCCGTATTGACTATTAATGTACTCACTATGTGAAGAATTATTGTCACGCTTAATCAATCCTTTATTGTGAGTTATAGTGTAAGATGGTCAGCTCTTACATATAGTTTTGTTTTGTACCATAGTTTTACTTGTTTATTAGTACTGTGCAGTACTCACTGTACAGAGAGGCTATGCATTTGTACAGTATTTTGTATGTTCTCTTGTGGCAGCAAAAGGGTGGATTAACACCTTTACACTGTTACCTATTCTGGGTTGCTAGGCAACTATCTTGTTATTCCTGGAAATTAGCCCCCACAGGATATGGGGTCTGTGTGTATATATTTTGGGAACAAAGGAGTTTATGAGGGGTTAGGCAGTTGGCTATGAATATCTGAGCAAGGCAGTTCAAAAGAAGAGAAAGATAGTTTTAATGGCTGGATAGTTTGTTTTAAACCTTAATTTACATAGTAGAAGTTACTGTAGTCCTTATTATTTTAAGGAAGGCGAATTATTCAACTGACAGTCTGAGACACACTTTTTTATAAAGGATATTATTTTACTATAAAGGATATTCCGGGACACTGTTTGTTATAAAGGACATCATTTTACTGAAAGGATACCCTGGGAAACTATTTCTTATAAATTAAGGGATACCATTTTGTTGGGATCGGACATTTATCATACCATTTATTGTGTTCAACTATACTGATGTCGTGGAAGATCTGATGTCGTGGAATACTTGATGACACCAGAAGGCCAACTCTCCGGAACACTTTTAAATTAAGTGTATTTACTTTAACTTTTGGGTGCGCACCTCCCAACTGTAAGTTATTTTATTTCATTCTTTGACTGGGCCCAGATCAGCTGTTTATTGTTTGTTATTAATAATTATAATTTCTTTTGTTCCAATCCAGTTGAGTTTTCCATTTTGTATGTGGCTTGCACTGTGTTTGGCCTTCACACTAAAGCCAAAGTTCTCTGATCAAGAACAAACATTTATTTTCAGTGGCTAACAGCCTCACAATTGTAATACATGATATATGATATTGCATTTTCTGAAAATTGCACAGTCTTTTAAAATGGGCTTTCAGTTACTTGTGTAATGTAAAAGGAAATATTGAGTTGATTGACATCGGTTGTAACCATGTAACTGGGTGTCACGGTTAATCCTAGAGGCTGTATTTCGTGTGATTAAAAAGAAACAAATTGGATGTATTGATAGCCTTACCTCGGCTAGTCATTCCCATAGAAATGTTATGAAAGACTGGATTTAAGTGCCAGGTTATGCTTGTTTGGATTTGTTTAATCTGTATAATATTTGCGTAAAAACCTTTTGTATAGACACCTGTGTCTCAAAGTGTTGACTGGAATTGTAACAAAGCAGCTTAAGCGGGTGTGGCCTTGTTAACAAACATAGCCTTTCACATTTTCGGAAGGCAAAGTTAGGGATATTTCGGAAGTCACTCCAAAATTAGTTCCCAGGCAAAGGAGACACATCTTTAAAAAGCTCAATAAAATCGCCATGAGAAAGAATTTAGTAGCTGGGCCGTGTATATATAGACAGTTATGTATTTGTGTGTGTGTGCGGCAGTAGGCCTATATAAATTGTGAAAGTTGTATTTTTTTGTATTGGACACTGTCTGGGTGTTTACACCTATATCGTCGCCGCATCGTGTTGGGAGACAGGTGTCAGGAGAGAGAGAGCTCTGAATGCTGTCGTGAAACTAATTAAAAGGCATTTTCATTCGATCATTTTGACTGAGGGCAGGAGACCTACTTCACCATCTGGAGCGTGCGTGTTCCCGTTCGACTTATTTTCAATCCAACCTCTTGTTCCCGAGACTTGGAGCGTTTGGAATTTAACAATATATACTATATACCACCATACCGATGTGAGTATTAAAATTATTAAAAAGAGGACGCTCCATTGACTTCTATCTAAGCGTTAACAGTGGTGAAGGAAATCATAGAAAAGAAATCAAACGGGAAATTGTGAATTCCTTCCTCAGTGATAAAGTCTGTATCAATTAATTTAATGTTTTCATATCAATTAAGCGGGGACATTATTCTGTATCCTAAGAAAGATATCGCTGATTAGAACGTTTCAGATGAAATAATTTACGTAACGAAGCTTATAATTAATTGATTCCATTATTACTTCATTTTGTTGTCAATAAATATTGATAGATCAAGCTAGTCCGAATTCGTTTTTATAATCTATTCCAGTGGTCTCGAATCTTCTTAAACTATCATCAGTGACCATTATTTTGGAAGCGGTCACACTGGGCTTTTGAATCATTGAAAGTTGGATTGAATAAACATCTTTTGTTAAAACTTTGTAGAAGTGTAAAAGAATTTTGCAATGATATAGTAAGCCAGGCCAGCCGACCCAATGAGGTTAATGCTAAGCAGTACAGAGTAAAACTTCCTATGTCATCATAGCCATTAGCTCTTAATTTTTAATACTGAATGTATACAGGGGCGTAGGGGCCATTCAGGATTTTCTAACCCGGTGGGGGCGCGAATTACTATCTAAGCGGAGCGCCACTATCGGTTGGCGCGCAGCGTACAAGAACATTTCTGGTTTTGATACCCCCCAGATCACCGGAAATGACACTTCTCGGGCTTGAAAATGACCAACCAGATGTACACTTTTGCCTGAGAACCAAGTATTTCCCAATAGTTTTTTCTCATTTATAACCTTTTTGAAGATAGTCACCAATGACACATCATGTTCGACCTCATCGCATCTCCTGTGGATCATTGCTTTTTGTAGGTGATTCTACGTCGCGGCCCACAATACCCGACAGCCTTACTTTTGCAGGTTTTAAGCCCATTGTTTGTTCAGAATTTCAAAATTCACATTTCTCGTGATTAAACTCACTTCAAAACATACCCATAATGTTGCAAAAAATGTCATCTATGGACAACCAATATAGAAAAACCTCCTTGAACCCCTAACAGACTGGTCAAAATTGCACGAGTAGAGGGAAGTATGATGAAGAATGTTGGTCAGGAAATTTTCGAAAATTCAGACACAGTTAATTTATCGGTGTATAAATATTGAAACCTCCTATAACGGCTTTTATAAACTTCGTTGAAGGAAATGACAAAATACCAGATATTTCCGAAACCGAACATACACACATAGGTCAAGGAGGCGGGGGGGGGGGGGGGCGGCTAACGAAATATTTCTTTCTGAAAATTCGGGCAATATGCTGAGAATTTTTCGGGCACCTATACTGAAAGAAAAATACATTGCAATGATGTAGCTAAAGGAAATGAATAGTTTAAAAATTATCTCCTTGGTAATTAAAATGAAGTTCTAAGCTTGGCCGACTAATTCGCTATTACTAATGTAAAAGAGAGTTTTGACATAATTGGACCTCCATGCTTTTTCTCCATCTACATAGGACAATTCGTTGTTTATATGAGCATCCCGCGGTATACTGCGCATCTTTCAGTGACCGTACGGTACATGATGCCATGCGATGTAATAACCGATGCTTGCTTATACGATATTGACATTATCATGTTGAACGCGCGCGGAGCGCGCGAAAGCGTTAGTTATATTTTTTCGGGCAAGTCGTTACTGCTCCCCAAATCAAATTGGGTTCCTTCGTCTATGACAACACATAGACAGTTTTGAGGCTATTCATCCTGGAACGCCATTTTCATGCTCACTGATATGATGTGATATCTGCTGTTTGCTTTACAAATTCGAACAGGCGCGTAGCGAATCATTTGCCAAGGGAGGGGCGAAGCCTGTAGGCAAACTATCTAAGCGTAGCTCCACCATGAGTTGGCGCGAAGCGTACAAGAAAATTTTGGCCGAAAATGCCTCCCAGATCGCTGGAAATGACACTTCCCATGCCTTGTAAGTTGCATCTAAGCATTTTCTATTTCGAATTTACTAGCGATATCTAAAAAAATATGCTCGGGGGGGGGGGAGGGGCGGCGGTCGCCTCATTCCCGAAATGCGTCATGTTCCATATATAACATATATATATATATATATATATATATATATATATATATATACATTAGTGAGAGAGGAAAATGGAAACGTCAAAAAGGGAGTTGTCAGTGTAAGGGGTAGGGTGAGGCACACGCCCCTTCCGAAATCCTCGATCCGTCACTGGCTACCCGGCCATGTGTATATAATAGGGTTCAGCGCTGTAATGATGTCACTGTTCCTCTTTTTTTTTTCCGGTGTCTTGGCGTTTATCTTCTACTCCCTCCTTTTCTCCTTTTTCTCTCCATCTTCTTTTTCTTTTCCCTTCCTTCCTCTCCTCCTCCTCTTTTTTCCCCTCTTTTTTTCCTTTTTTCCCCTCTTTTTTCCTTTTTTCTTCTCTTTTTTTTCTCTCCTCTTTTTCTTACCCGGGGGGCGAACGCCCTCAACGCCCCCCTGGATACGCGCCTGGTATAATTTATCTTCTGATCTGAACAGTTTGTCCCTCTCGCCCAGATACAAAAAAGGCGAAGCAGTAAGTTGGCCTAGAAGACTAGCCTGGAGGTATTAATGGTCTTCGTTACACCTGGTGAATGCTAAGTGGTAACATAATGAGTTGCTTTTTACATGAGGGTTCATGTTCACCTATTCGCGTTGCTGTGTTACATCCCACTCAGTGTGATCACCAACGACAATGGTATAACCATGGAGCTATAAACAAAATAAACTGTTTATAGCTCCATGATATAACCACATAGATTAGTTTGCTACCGGCTACCAACATTGTACTAGCGGCTGTTATTTCTGGTGGTGCCCTTGATGCCTTGAATGTACTGATTTGGAAAGTGAATGTGACTTTTCACGGGCCTTCGTGGTATAGTAACACACAGCGCCACGTTTCGTCAGTTGGAAGTGTAAGGAATCACTATTTTCTCGTTGACCAGGGATTAGTTGGGGTCTATTTTGCTGTCTTAGTATGATCAATTCTTGTAGGTTTTTTTTTTTTTTTTGAGTACCAGACACTGTTGTAGAGATCTTTCAAACTTATTATAAGTGTTTAATTACCAAGTACAATGAAAAATGTTAAATATCGTTCTCATTGGAATAAGTGTTACATTATCTGCCACCGGAATATCCATTCAATGTACGTTGGTTTGATGTGAATAAAACATACGCAAACGATGTTATAGAATCACTTTAAAGTGTAAGCTTCTACTATAATTGAGATATATCACGTTCGCTTGAACGGAACCTACATTTAACTAATTTGCACTCATGTCTTCAAAATAGATTACAACCTTGTAAAAGTCTGCACAGTAACATTGAACAAAAAGTCTAAACCTCACTTAGAAACTACATTATCTTCAGAGAAGATGTACATAGAGACCAGCCTGCTTTGTTCATCCCCTCTATAAAAAAGTTTGCAGTTTGTGTGTAGTCTTAAATGTTCATGACAATAGCAACTTCAGCCCGACTGGTATATACAAAGCATTTGCTAAAATTATATGTAGTAATTAGATGCTAATTATTGACTTTTACTTTGAAAACTAACAGAACTTCTCAAAAAGTTTAAAGATCCTAGTATAATATCGAAACGAAGATCAAAAATTGTTTCACATTAGACATAATTTTTAATTATGCTTATCGAAATCGCTTATAATTATGCGATCGACACTACTTTTCAACTTTATTAATGATCGACACTACTTTTCACCTTTTTCTCGCATCACATGTACCCCTGTTAGTGTAACCGTGTAGCCTTTCCAATGTCGAAATAAATAAGACGTTGATCCAGAATATGTTACTCAAATTAGGTTTCTTAGTATTGATCATCAACAACCACTTCCCGAGGACATCGAAACTGATAAGATATTGAACAGAAACACCGTAAACGTCAGTAACAGCCGCATGCCCAACATCGCCAGCATCATCAAACGACACACCAAACGCATATCAACCACCCACATAACATATCAACCACCCACATAAGAAAAGAAAGCTTGCAACTTCCGAAAAAAGGACACTTGCCCCCTAAATGGAAACTGGCAGGCACCAAACATCATCTACAAGGCAGAAGCCAAGCACATCGATAACTGCAAGACTTAGGCCTACATAAGTCTTACAGGACCTCTTTTCAAGCTCAGATATGACAACCACAAGCAGTCGTTCAACCACCAAAAACACCAAAACGCCACGGAACTCTCGAAGCATATATGGCAGCTGAAGCAGAATATATATATATATATATATATATATATATATATATATATATATATATATATATATATATAAATATATATATATATATATATCTTTCTTATATTTTTATTATGTTTGCAGATAATTCCCGTCCATGTTTTTGCAGTGTGATGTGTCTTTTTTCATGGACTCAGAGAGGGGACTAAATATCAACCCTCATTGAAAACCCATTTATACAGATACCATTGTACTAATCTTGTAGGTTAGTATATCCATACCAAAACATGCATGTATTATACCAAAAGAAGATTGATATATACGACAAACAAAGATTAAACAAAACTTATATAATATATGGATAATGTAAAAATTTAATATGGAGCCTGATATTGTAACATCTTAAATGTCTGTCTGCCTGAAAAATATGTCTGCTCCTTATCACATTGATATCGAATTTTGTAAGGGCAACTTTGTATTGAAAATGATATTGCTATAGGCAACTTTAGAATAATATACTGTAAGTTTATTATACATTATGTGGATTCGGAGAGATCGGAGATCGTCCGACATAGAATAAAAATGAAAGTATGGACCGCTTTTCTTTAGCCTTTTAAAATACAGTGCATGTGCAGATTTATTCATTTAAATCGGTTAAATATCATCAACGTCTACACTGGAACTCATCGATGGAATCATCATATTATCGTCGTGATCGTAATCTCTCTCTCTATTGAAGAGGAAACAAAGTCGTCTTTATCGTGTAAAAAAAACATATATACCGCTGATCAGTATCATCTCAAGGATGGTCTTAAGCACCAATTTCATCAGATGTCGTTGGTATTGGAGCCCGCCGTCCTCTGAAAGAAAAAAAATGGAAATATATATTTTCACTGTAGTTTCCTAAACATGGGTAAAAACATACATGGTTACATAAATAAACCTCAGAATATATTAGTCACTGCAACGCCATTTCTAGCTTGGTGATTGAATCCGCGGCAGATTTAGTGACCAACATATGGAGCCCTTGTTGATAAGACACTACATAAGAGGTCATGGTAAAGAGCAACTTGAAAGTACCATTAAAAGAACCATCGAAGATTGTGTTTTAATGTTGTAAAACCACTAAAAAGTCGTAGAGGTTGTGTGTAAGTCAACGGAGATATGGATCCACTAGATGCTGCAAATTACGATTAAGAAACTCAAACGCAAAGCAGGGGTTGGTTTGTTCACGGTGCAGCATCATCCGGTGCAAGTCGTCCATTTGCCTAAAACGGAATAAATCAAAAAAGCATTTGCAATGAAGAATGATATAGTAGTTAATATGATTTACCTGTACGAAAGAGCTTCTGCCTCATATAAGGTTTCCGGGAGAGGGGCACCTTTAGTCTCTGGTAGCAATAAGGTAATGGCGGCAGCCACAAGACTGGCAGCGGTAAAAACCGAAACAGGAATAAATGGCCATCGATCAGCTAGGATGAAAACCAACGGACAGACCATTCCACCAAGCCTTGATGCCATAGAGCAAATACCGATCATTACTCCTCTGAAACACCAACAAAAAATTGTCTTCTTAGAACTCATTTTCATTTTGTTATTCTTTGTTTTTTGGTCACTCAAGTCAGGACTTATACTATTGTATGAGATGGGCCTCAAACAGTAAAATCTAGCCCTGTGGGTAACTGTTATATTCGTAAACTGTATAATTATACTGTTAGTTTCATTTCAAAAGGACCCCTGTTGTTAGAAAACATATCATTGGGCCTACTGTTAGGAGTTTTATCTCAGTGGTTAACGCCGGTGCCTTTCATTCATAAGGTCCCGAGTTTGAGTCACTCCAAGATTAATGTATGTCTTCTAGTTTGCAGAGTTGTTGACAATTCATAATCATGGACGTTAAATATGAACCTAAGAGACTAACTTCGGTCAGCTTGCGGCTTTGATAAGCCAATGAGGCTCTTCGCGAGTTCCTGCTTGCAAGAGGATCTAAAATACATACATATATACATACATACATACTGTTTGACCTTAAACATGTAATGTTGTATTGAATTTTAACATTCAAGAAAACGTATATACTGTCCCATAAAGGTGACGATGGTCTCTTACCTCAGAGGGGTTGGGTACAGCTCTGCAGTGAAGATATATATTATTCCAAAGGTTGCAGAGATTGCAGCTTTTCCTATCATTCCTATGACGAATTTGATGACTCCATCTATAGAGGTAAAAAACATATCTTTCACTGAAGCTTTTGTTTCAATCACATTATTTTGTTAGTTAGCGACTCGATCTTTACAAACGATAAAGAAACCTTCTAATATCTATGGATTTTTGTAGAAGAAGAGGATGATAAGATGATGGCGTTCTGTAAACGTCATTAAATACTTTTAAACATGGCAGCATTTTTAACAAATAATACTGAAAGTTGTAAACTCGTCCTGATGGGTGAAGATGGCACATTTATGTACTGATTAACTTATGCTTGATACTTATTTTATTTTTCATCATAGTATAACCGTTATTAACAATATCACAATATAAGGTACACTATATTGTGTTCAGACTTTCGACGTATTGCATACACCCCATAAATGTGTGATGTGCTTGTTATTGTAAAACTGATATATATTTATATATATATATATATATATATATATATATATATATATATATATATATATATATATATATATATATATATATATATATGCTTGTATGTGTGTGTATCTAATTGAAGTAACGGAGATTGACATTATGTGAACGAATATACCAAGAAGGAGAATTTAACTCACGTGTGAACATCACTAGCAGGCAGGATATACCAACCAGCAAAAGTAAACCAGATAAAGAGAGTTTCCTCCCAATTGCCTCAATAAGAAAGATAGATGAAGTGTAACCTATGATTTCTACCGCTCCAGAGATTAAGAAACCAAGATAGATGTTGACACCGAGACTTCCAGTAGAAAATATGAGCCCGTAGTAGAGAAGGCTCTGAACAAACCTGGCAATAGAATCACAATAGTGAAGCGTTAAAGCCACGTTAATCCTTCACTTACTTATGGTTGGTAGCGGTATGGGACATCCTTACATGAGTATCACATAGGGAAAGTGTTAAACCCACGTTAACACTGAACAAAGTAATGGTTGGTAGCCATATGTGACTTCGTTAAAGCTACGTTAATAATTCACTTAGTTATGGTTGGTAGCCATATGGGACATCCTGACAAGAAAAATCACAGAGATGTATGTATGTATGTTTGTATATTAGATCCTCCTGCAAGCAGGAACTCGCGAAGAAGCCTAATTGGCTTATCAAAGCCGCAAGCTGACCGAAGTCAGTCTCTCACATTCATATTTAACGTCCATGATTATGAATTGTTAATTGTCAACAACTCTGTAACTGGACGACACACATTAATCTGGGAGTGACTCGAACCGGGGACCTTATGATTGAAAGGCACAGGTGTTAACCACTGAGCTAACACTCCACGAAGATGAAGCGTTTAGCTCACGTTTACCCTGAACATAGTTTTAGTTGGTAGTCATTTGGGACATCTTGACAAGAGAATCACAGAGGCAAATAGCTACATCCACGCATGACGAGAAGTCGTTGAAAATGAGCTGTTTGTAAATCAGAGGCTGAGTCAATACTTTGTCTAGCACATAGACCATCGAGGTTAGCTCCCTTAGACGTAAGGTAACATTCAATCAAGAAAAACAAGACCTTCATGGCCTCACATTTTATATTTAAGAATATTATATGAATAAATTATTGATCAAGAAGTGTTTGACGACATGCTTACTTTGATTTATTCTTGAGAATATTTGCATGAAGATAATAAGATAAGAAGATAATTTTTTACGGAATTATTGTCCATTTAGCCTTTGCTAAACAGAAATCAACCGAGACTTCTACACCATCATAGATGTGGTTTTAATAATACCCCGAAGAAATTGTTATCCTAACTGTTTGTGTGGAGGGAAGCTTTGGAAAGTCTAAAAAGGAACGTGAAATGTGAAAACACATCGATGGAACAGCAGGGTTATACAATATGAATATGGTAGCAAACGGTCCTTGCGATACACATGATTCATTATAGCTTTGTTTTATTGGCCACACAATAGTAGTAGCCCGACGTGAAGTACTCAACTCATATTTGGACAAACACTGACCACCACCCCCCCCCCTCCCCCTCCTCAGCAGTAACACTGAAAGTTCTAAAGGACATATTGAATCCGTCTTCCAAAGACGGTCTATTTAGCCACTACTTACCAGTTATACAATAAGTTGAATGTTCGCCAACGCATGCTTGATAACCGGAATAACTGAATGAGTGAGGATTCCTTCTCAGATTGTGCATGGGTGTCCTAAAAAGGAACGCAAAACATCTAAATGTACAGTGACTATATAATACTTTATTGATTGGAGGATTTATTTCCGTGCAAGTCACGTTCCAATATTACTTTTAAACAATAACAAACAAATAAAATACGGTAACATATTAACCGTTTGAGGCACACGGTTGGAAAATCCATTTTAATTAATAACTCATTTTTTCCTGAAAGTCTATCAATATGACACGGTAGGTATGTGGTCAATGCAAACCGTTCTGGAAATGTTAAAAACTGTGAACCTACCAATTCATGTTCAGTCATCTCTTCTAAAGACTGATCAGTGAGCTCCACCCCGTTAATGCGAGCTGTTCTTCTGATTATCACCCTAGCCTCTTCATATCTCCCTTTGGATATAAGCCATCTGGGGGATTCCGGAATCAAACTGTAAGATACAAACGAATACCAATATGTTCAAGTACACACTTAATTTACAAACCTGAATTGCTTCCTGTGTAATTATGAGCAGGGACAGACATTGAAGTTATTGTGAAGTGAATTGCCTCTTTTGCAGACTCTCATAACTGTTTTTCATATATATATATATATATATATAAATGAAAATCGTAATGAGTTGGAAAATCAAGAACAGTGAAAAACTCTCAGCCTCCACCGGGATTCGAACCACGGGCCTTCCGCTTTGTAGGCTATGGACGTTGATTGTATATCCAGAGGTTCGAAACCGGTAAGGAAGGTCGTAATTCCACTGTAGGCGTTTGTCACCTATATTGAACAATGGTAGTATTTATTGTACTTACGGAAGAAGTACCAGTGTCAGAATGCCTGGTAAGGTAGTCACTAGCTGTAATATCCTCCACTTGCGGATGAAATAAGCAAGAATTGACAGCAACATTATACCAAATGCGAAGAAGTACTCTATGCAAATACACGTAAAGACCCGTTTTGAAGGTCCCACCATTTCCGACACTGTGAATAAAATATATACTGCATATGTATATGTAAAAGTATAAAATATAGTCAATTCACTCTGTAAGCTCATTTAAGTCTCCTATATCTATAGTCACACGCAGGGTTATAGCCACGCCGGCCGGCGGCGGCCGGTGGTAACCGCCACTCACGCCTGCCGGCCGGCATTGGAAGTGAATAAACAGTCCACCGGCCGGCACAAAAAAATAGTAAAATGCTTGTGAAATACAACAAAAGTAACAAATTTATCTTTCCCTTGCCGTAAAACATGATAATTACGTCACCTTTTTCTGTTATTTACCAATTGTAAATCTGAAAAGTAGCAAAAATCAGCCTTAAGCGGGCCCCTGGACCCCCGGCCGTGAGATGCGAGAGCTTCGCTCGCTACGCTTCGCAAATTTATTTAACCAGCACTTACAATCTCCTAGCTATAACCCTGGTCACACGCTAGATTGTCTCCCAGGTAATTCTAGTGCGGTACTAGAATATGTTTGTTTGTTTTGTAACTCAAAGTTTCTCACGCTGGTTGTAAAGAACAAGTTGACTAATTGTATCTGACATAACCTATCTTTAAGCATTCCATCCTCATGTGGCTTTGCTTGTGATTTACTCCTTGGAGCAATGTGTTGATTAAAAAATTATGACTTTAGAGGGAGTGCGTATTTTCAACCAATGATGAGTTAGGTTATAATATTCCGTCTTAGTATACTCCCTATTAACGATCTAGGGCGGGCTTTGTCGTAATACCCCAAGCTCGGCAGATCTGATTTGTAATCAGAAGATTCTCTAAATGATTTCAAAATTAAGCAACGATCATTTGATTTTATTGATTCAACATACATTTTGCATCGAAACTTAACAGTAATTTGGGAAAAGGAAGAGACGTGGTAGAATAATTCAATCATCATAAAATCAACTGAACCTTTTTGTCGTCTAGTTTAGAGTGATCGAATCTGTAATATGTAGGCTCAGCACAGCTTTTCATCGAACCACCAGACAAAGATCTTTAACCCGTACACTCTACCAGACGCTCCCCCACCGCGCCCCATGAGGCCATGATGTCACAGTGTAGAACAGACACTTGTACTTGTATCACTGTTACTCAACGTACCGTGTTAATGCATCTGTGGTGTATTACACACTTTACACAGTAAAAAAAATGTATCATCGTTTAAGAAACTAGGTTATAATATTCCGTCTTAGTATACTCCCTATTAACGATCTAGGGCGGGCTTTGTCGTAATACCCCAAGCTCGGCAGATCTGATTTGTAATCAGAAGATTTCAAAAATGTATCATCGTTTTAGAAACTACGGATTTGTCTACCGCCTTTTATAGAGATTGATTTTGTTTTTGCTATATACACGAACGAGACAGCTAGTAAATATACCGTGTGTGTCTAAAAAGCATATCGGGGTATGAATTCAACAATACTGATAGGAAAACAAAGTCCGCGGTCATAAAATACTTAAACTTGATACTGCGATATTATATTCAATGTAGAGATTATCAATATTATACATATATGTCCTTCTTATCTTCTAGCCATCAGACTATGCAAATAAAACTGAAGTATGAAAGGCTGGACGTGTAACCAATATATATATATATATATATATTTAATGTTAACAAGCTGCAGGCCCTAAACTACTTCTTTATTATTATAAGTATTATTATTATTATTATCTGCCTATAACATTTATGGGATATATACCCCATAACTGAGTATAGTACCGTATTCTACCAACAATGGCGGTTAATAAATGTAACACAGGTACGAAAAGCATCCAGTTGTTTCATGAATAATTAATTCCAAATTTTTCATTTAAGCCTACAGAATCCTTTTTTATTACCTAGCACAAATCCCATGATGAACGTGGAATAGGCAGAAGCACCTAAGAAAAATCTCATTATTGTGTACATCAGGAATGAGTTTGAAGAAATAACCAAAATCCCAAAGACAGCCGTACTGACAGTAGCTGAGAATAAACCAATCCTGCGACCAAATCTGCAAAGAAACGACAGAGGTACACGGTAAATACATGAAATAAATAAAACACATTTGAGTTTTCACTCCCGATTTATATCAGAATAAAAGGGGGGGGGGAACTGTTCTACTAAATCAATAAAAGCAGGAATAGTAACATGATTTATAGCTTCAATAAGATAGAGAGAATACACACTATACATATATATATATATATATATATATATATATATATATATATATATATATATATATATATATATATATATATATTGGTTACTGAATTTTCCATTCTGAAAATCTGACAAGATAAAAAAAAAAAAAGCTTGCAATAAATATTGGCTTCGATTTTAGGAGGATCAGACAGAAATCAAAATCTCTGAATGTGCAATAGAGTAATATGCAGGGTAGGGTAGGACGGTAGTTTGCCGAAACGTTTAAGGCCTTAAGGGTCCGCCTCATAAGGGCCCGACTAGTGCAAGATTGGGAGACGGCTGTCTTTCGCGGTCCAGAGTTGGATCATTTGCTGGCCGTATCTGGACCTGTTTGAGCCAATGGAGACATGTCTATGTAATCTCAATGGGTACTGAGGTTAAGGTGTCTATTGATGTGAACAGTTTGCTTATTATTGTAGTGCGCGTGCGCGCTGCAATATTGGCATTTCTGGCCAAGTGAACAATAGCTATATGACTGGACGTTAAAACTTAAAGTTTCATAAATTCTCTGTACTTATTCTTGAAGTTACATAGGCTAGATGCGTAGCCAACTCATTTTGAGCCTGTCACTGGGCCCTCACTTTGTAAATATACCTACATGACTATACTGAGTCTGCCTGGTGTGTTGTCCGCCAAAAAAAAACACACCATGAACAACTGAAAAGTTCTACTGCGTATTTGAAGGCAAAAACAGTTCTAGATTGTTAAAGGCCCTTGTCTAATTTGTGTTTTTCGTTTCAAATACCTACAATTGTTTCTACTCCCTGTTCATAATTCGGCTGCATGTTGTATCGAGTATGCGGACACATTCTGGGGATTCCAAATACAACGGGATAAGGGTAACGACCATAAAGTCATGTACAAAAATGCTAGCTTAGTTTACCACTATAGCACCAAGAATCGTTAAATGGGGGCATATTTGTCAATGGAACAGAAGTCATAGCCTACATAGTAAATTCTGTGGGACACAACAATTTCTGTATTAGATCAGAGAATCAATATCCCCGCTATTTAGGATCATTCAAAATGATTACCAAGACACGTAAGGCGACGGCCCGCCAAACAAGAGGCTCGACCGGAAAAGGGATCGCGAAAAGTTTTAGAGTAGAATGATAAAGAACTTATCATCGACATTTTTCGGAGCTTTCCTAAGAAGACCGTTTTTTTATATATTTTAACAACTCCAGGTGTGGATTCATGCTTTCAAAAAGGATAGGTGTGGTCCTGAGGTTATTGAAGCCGGTTGCAATGTAGGGGGGGGGGGGTGAGGTGACACTACATGGGGGGGGGAGTTATATAAAGTTTAGACGTCAACTAGTGCATTCTGAGGCATGGTAAATTTGGCCATAAATTAGGTAAAGGTAAGGTTGTGCTTATAATTATTTTGTGTGTGTGTGTGTGTGATTGAAAGCAAATGGGAGGGGTTTTGTTCACATCCACGATCCGCATTTGCATTCTGAGCTACGATTCATAAGGGTGGGAGGTGGTGTGTATGTGGGTGGTGGGGAGGGGGGTTGCGTACGTCTGATTTAAGATATATTTAGTAACCTATAGGCAGAGAGAGATATCGAGTAACGTGTTATATTACACGTTTTGGTCAGAGTAAAACGAAGTTAGAACACATCTGAAAATTAATGAACCGCGTCCTCTCAAAAAATCAAATCAAATAAACAATGGTAAGTCTACTCAAGAGATTATAATGAATTTTCCAGCAATCAGCATATTGACCCAGGAAACCAATAAATTTAAACATAAACGATTCATTACGGTTTGCCTGTTCAAATCTGTTAGTTTTTCAGTATTTAAAAGAGAATGAAAAAAACTTACTTGTCTGATAAACTTCCAGAAAGAACAGATCCGACCAATATTCCAGCAAAGTAAACGGTTTGGGCAATTCCCGGGAAACTTTGTTTATTGCACACGAGATCAAACTATTTAGGAGAGAACACATAAACATCAACAGAACAACCGTAGTCTATATGGTGAAAGTGACCACACCAATATTAAAGCAGCATTTTGCGTTTGGTCGCCGTTTTCTATTTTTTGACATGTCCATCGAGCTTTTTACATAGGCCTATATCAATCACAAAACAGCAAACTAAGATATCAGCCAAGTTTTACCCTGCCAACATCGTTAATTGGCGAGTAATTAAGGATATTTGCAGAGAATGAGAAAAGTATCCACGACAAAATTCCACACTTAAAATTAATCGCATACAGTACCCCAAACCCACTAGTTTGAATTCAACTAATCAGAGATGCAGGTTTAGTTTTGAGCCGTTGCTAAAAATAGATTCAAGACTTTGCGTTGGCACAACCAGGGAGTTGTTATGGAACTCCCTGGTACAGCTGCCATATAGACTGTACACAAATCAAGCTTGGTGTTGAATTACGTATTGGTCAATGACGTTCGTAGTGTTTAAATATTCATATTATGGGGGAGGTTAATTGGGATCCCAACGGAAAATATCTTGGAGAAAAACAAAGTTGAAAGTTGCAAATTTTTCGACTTTTATGCCACCATTTGAAGTAAGTTTTAAATAGATAAGCTAGTTATGTATGTCGTTATGGCATCGTGGAATCAGTGAGGTTGAGAAATATCATAGAAAAGGACGCAAAATATAAACCTAACGTAAATAAGAGTTATCATAGTGACTTTTAAAGGGAACGAGGACATCATTTACTGAGCCAGACAAGTCGGACGTATGAGATTTTAATGTAATGAAATATAACACATCCACTTTAATTGCAATTATTTAGCAGGGGGAAAACAATCGTTCGGTGTGTTGTAACGTCGTTGATAGGCTTTCTGTTAGCATTCGTACGTGTTACTGTGGAGACATTGTAAATATAAACGTTAACAATAGCAAAAATAGTAAAGAGGTCGAATAAATTGAAGTCTATAACTTTAAAACCCACATTCACCAGACATTTGAAAAAGTAATTGATTAACTCGTATTAAGATTATATAATATATTCACGTATCCATCTAAGCATCATTAGGGTATTATTTCTGTATGCTTAATCCTTACGTATATATTGTATTATATATATTTGTACATTTTTCTTTTCTTTTCCCAGGGAGTCTCCTACCTTGTTAAGTCATTTTAAGACTTTATAGGAGACTTCCTTTCCCATTGTACACAATTGGCGATAAAACCTAATAAATTAATTAAAAAGAATAAATGTTTCGACGGTTAGCTGTTACTTTTATCTGGTTTTATTTGATGGACGTACTTGAAGCGTTGTTACTATTTTAGCACATGCATATCGGACCAGGGGCGTAGGCAGTGTTTCGGTGTGGGAAAGGGGCAAAGTGAAATTTCTGTCCCCATTTTCAGGCAAATAGCGGTGGATCGCCGTCCTGGAGGAGGGATATAAGGGGAGGAGGTGTCCCCCTCCACTTTTGAGAAGTTTTGTTTTTCGAAAGAGCTTAGATGCAAGGTGCAAGCTATTCCATGTTTTTAACTACCTTCGTGTAATATAAGTTTCCTTTTTGGTACAAAAACTTAACAAATTTTGAGAGAAAAAAAGAGAAATATAATGTGCGTGCATGCGCGGTCGTAAACCATCCGGTTATATCACATATTGAAGAAAAAAATATATGTGAATACAAATATATGGCCACTCGGAGAGACACCGAACCGCGCATGCAGCGAACGTATTTTGGAGGTGACCGTTCATTACATTCTATTTCGTGGCCCATCGCGTCCACTAAAATTTATGTGGGGCACTCGCCCCCCCCCCCACCCCCCGCCGGCTACGCCACTGCATTGGACCAACATCGGGGTGGTATATCGGCCAAAAAGTTTAAGTAAGGGTATTTTAATAGTAATGATATGTGATAACACACAGTCATATATACTCAGTGGCGTCACCAGACTTTTCAGTCTGGGGGGGCACAGGGGGGGCACCAGCATTTGATGGGGGCACTTAGGTGGATACGGATCGCCGTCCTGGGGGGGTCTAAGGGGAGGAGTTCCCTTCCAGGCGCGGCGGAACGGGAAAATTATTGGGGGGGGGCTAATGTGTAGAGACTATTTAAGCGGAGCGCCACCATCGGTAGGCGCGGAGCGTACAAGAAAATTTTGGGTTTTTCAAACCCCCAGATGGCCGGAAACGGCACTTCCCGAGTGTTTTATGCTGCGAATACCTAGCCCTAAAATATGGGTCTCAAGCCTGCAATTTCTCAGATTGCACGTTAAAGTCTGGAAACACATTGTAATTTGTATATTCGATGGTGTTTTAAGAGAGTAGCTATTACTCGTAGTGTACTCGCAAAGACGTTTTTGAGTGTACTAAGGGGATGTTAGAGAACTGGCTGAAATGAAGCAAGCCATTGGCCTAAGACGAAGTTGTGTTGCGCTTACCGGTACTCACACTCATTGCTTCCACTTTTCACGGGGCGTGAAGACGCGGTTGGGGTGACAATGTGGTCTATAGCCAGGGGACGTGTCCCCAGCATTTACTAAAATTATTACACCTATATAGTATACGTGTGCATCGGACAGATCGACAAGTATGCATTGAAAAATGGGCAGATGCACGTTTCGGAGCCTTGGTAAATATTGAGGGGGCTTATCATGCATTTGCCCCCTCAACTTTTTCATTGAGGGGGGAGGGCTGAGCCCCCCAAGCCCCCCGGTTCCGCAGCCACTGCCCCCCTCCCCTTTGGAAAATTTACGCATACGGAGGATGGGCTGGATGCAAAATACTGCCACATTTGATGCTAAATTCGAGTATGGCTCAGTATGCAGGTGTGAACATTCGCCATTTGTTCCTACAAGCATCTGACCTCAAATGACCTCTGCAGCCCCTACACAACAGGGTTAATATATGGGTCCACAAATATAGGCAAGTATGGTGCCTGCGGACCCTCACATTCTCACATTTCGTCAGCTCCTAACCTGTCAACCTCAGACCAAGGCAACATACTGCAGTACCCTCCCTTCTCACAGTCATGTAGCTCGCGAAGCGGACGTGTATATCCGATGGTATGGCGTGAGCACTGACACATTCAATGTAAATATCGACACCTGTTGTGATGGCGCGGGTTACGACTTCGATACCCGACGTTCAAGGAAAAACTTTTTCATATTTTCGCAGGTCATTTGAAGAAAATACGAATTACTGTGCTTCTTTGTCCTTATGAAAAACCAACTCAGATGATGGGAGTTGAATATAACAAAATATATATATATTTTTTTACCAACCCAAATCTCAGATGGGGGGGGCACTCGGGGGGCATCAGGTTTTCCGGGGCACGTGCCCCCCTGCCCCCCCCCCCCCTTGGCGACGCCACTGCATATACTAATGCAAGTATGCTATCTCACACAAACTGACCTTCAGTAGGATTATTTTTTTGTATGTTCTATAATTGTATGTCCGACTTCAAGCACCCTGGTTGACAATTTATGACCAGTTAATATGATATATAGATAAACCAGTTTATATACAATATATGAATAGCCCGTTTCTTTCGGATAAAGTTTAGGAAGTGTTGATACTGTCCGTACGAGTGCTCTGAGGCATGACATGAGAAGACAGTGTAGAGGGGTATTAGCATTGGAAAATCGAATGCTTGATTTGACCCAGCAATATTATGCACTCACTTTCTGTTCATGAATTGAAGTGCAAGCTTATATAAACTAGACAAGCTATAAAAATGGATTGCGGTATCCTCAAATTACCCACAAAGTGCCCCCTGCCCCTGTCATCAATGCCCTGCTTCCCCTGTTAAGCCATGTAGCTGTTATCATACTCACGTCCGATATGATGGTTGAATCATATTGGCTCTTGTCGTAGACCCATCCGTTATCACATGGTATTATTTCATTGCTAGCGTTCCATACACCTTGAGATAGGACCTCGGAGCAGTCATCAACCGTTTCCATATCGTATTGACTACATTGATCTAGCACCCCTTCCTCATTGATTGGTATCGAGAGATTTTGCCTCAAAGCTTCACATTCCAATTCTGAACCCTGACACGCCGTACAGTTATTCCATGCGTGTACATCGCACCAGTGGTCGGTCTCCCCCGCTGTAAACACTTGCGTCACCACATTCATCGGTGCGAAAATGGTACAGGTGGATGCCAGCAGGAAGATACATTTTTGATAAATCCCAAACTCGCCAATTTTATACAAAATGTCGTCATACTTCATTTTCTCAGTGTAGATCAACTACCGTAATTCTCTTTCTCTAGTGACGAGCCTAACTAGTAACTTGACCGTTTATACATCCAATGAGATATTCGTAATATGAGTCCATTGGTCCATGCATAACTGGCTCGCGCAGGTAGACTTACACTTGAAATGTACTCACTAAATACAAAAACCCAACAACTCTCGACTGATTGCCCAAGGAGGTCTGGACCGATGACGAAGCACTGGTCGATCCCGACTATACATATATGCTCTACACAGATATTACATGCTGACTTAGCTGATGTACAGTGCCTGATAAGGGTGCAATGTGAATTTTTTTAAATAATGTGTGGAACCGAGTGAAGGTTTTACATATTCATCTCTAAAACGGGATATTTGAAAGCATATCTGTTTTTTTTTAGCAGTCTGCTGGTTGATAATGCTTCAATTAATAGAATAGGGAAACAGTGTTACGATTTACAACACAAATGAACCATTAATGATTAGTATACAACGTCGGAGCCTGCAGGCCATAAATGTCACGTATAAGCCACGGTACAGTAATGCAGTTTACAGTGTCGTTAGGAGCAAGATGATTGTTATATGAAATTGATCCCCAATGTATGGAACGCGAAAAGGGCAACATTATTTTGTTGTTTAAACTAGGTTTGTTGCTGTCTAAACTAAAATTGTTGTTGCTGTTTTACCATGTTGCTGTTGTTCATTTATGTCTAAACTCACGTTGATGTCTACATTCTCGTTGCTATCTAAAGTTCCGTTGTTGTAACACATTGTGAACGAACATCATTTCTTTCTTTTTCAAAAAATATAACAATCAACCGCCAGTTGTCTCCTTGCAGAGCTAACAACATTTCTATTACAGAGATTTCCGTGCTAAATACAGCCAATGATGTTTTCTCAAATTTCCCGCGAATTGTTTGGCTTGTAGTCTCTTACCCATTGTCTGCAAACATGCTTGCATCTTCAGTGCTCAGTGAACGCAAAGTATGATGGTTTAACTATGTAACGCGAAAAGTGGAAACATTGTTAACGTCCTGATTTGTAGCAACAGCCATGTAAATATTGTTAACAACCTAATTTGTCGAACTAAATCACATTGTTAACGATATTTACATGATAGTTGCTAGAACTCCGAGGACGTTGTTGACGATATTGTTAACGTACTATTTGAATATTAATTGTTTTATCACAGAAAGTTATGAGTTGAGACAATCTATGAGTTTTGCGGAAAGCTACCACAACATCTCTGATACTGAAAAGGACTTTAAATCTCACAGTATGTTATGTTCTCTCCCTTTTGAGAGTTGATAATGTAAAATGTTCATTCATACCACAGTAATTTCTTCGTTGCCAACTTGCGTAAGTTTCCGCGTTCCCTTTGACCATGTGCTCCAAGTCATGATTCTGGTGCAACATTCGTATTTGTATTCATACATCGTCAAAAGTAGTCATTGAAGTTTGAGATACTTAATCGACATTGCGTAAAAATGTTATTTAAATACTATAGTTTTCGTGGAGCTGGTTGTTTCCAAATACTGCGAAGCATCCAGTGTAAATGTTTGATCAGTTGCTTTATGGTTGGATGTAGTGTGCGCTTCGTGAGCAACACGATGGGCACAATATTGAAGTACGCGGGCAATATACACTCACTAAACTAGTTTACTCAACCCGCCGAGCAAGTTCATTCGTAACACCAATCTAGCACGGAGTTTCGATTTACGAAAGGGATTGTGGGGTAAATGGAATATCCACAAACCTCGCTCAGCATTGTTACGAATTTTTAGACCAAAAAGACCGCTAACATGTTATGCAAGAAACGAATCATCCAAGATACACTCGAGTTTTGACTAGGTACAGTGATATGATCTTTTCTTCACAAATTTTCAGGATTTGCGCATGTGCATTTGAAACTCCGAAGTTCGAACAGCCTCAGTAAAACAATTGCGTGGAATTTAGTGAGATATGCACACTGCATGTACGGGGATAATTGAAGAGTTGGGGTTGCTGGTGAAATCGCTGCAAGGTCAAAGCATGGAGGTTCTATAAACGGAGTTGGCGAGGAGGAAAGAGTGGCAGGGCAGGCGAAAAGAAGGTCGGGCGGCCTCCCCTGTAAAACAGCGAAACTAGGGCACTGGATGGCACCTGCCATATATATTATGTAGAGCATTCACAAAGTACAGGCAGTTTTACGATCACATCTTTACAACTACACTAGGAAACGTATAGGTCATATAATAAACCCAATTGGTGTTCGATCGGGACAAAAACTTTTGTCCCTAGTAATATTACTGTCACTCGTTTTACTTGATTTCTGACATTCACAGCGTATCTCTACACGTTGTTGAAGAGGCTAAATGAAATCAGATTAAAAGTGCAGTATTTTATGCTGGCATTTTGTGTAGACACTCGTTTTATTTGATTTCCGACATACACAGCGTATATCTGTACAGATTGTTGAAGGGGCTAAATTAAATCAGATTAAAAGTGCAGTATTTTTATGCTGGTACTTTATCTCGACACTCGTTGAACTTGAGTTCCGACATTCACAGCGTATTTGCATAGCCTATAACACTTTAAAAGTTGTTTACCGTGCAGCCTTCTATTCGTATGGGGCGTAACGCACATGTTATCTGATAGGATGGCAGTGGGAGATACAGTATAAACAAGGTTTCCACAATGGTGACTCCAAATGATCTTTGACCTCATAAAATCCTTTACTGAACGTGTCACAACTACATACTAAATATGAGATTCGTCCAATCTTCCCTTCTTGAGTTATCGCGTTTACAAGTTTTTCACAATTTGACCTCTAGTGACCCCAAATGGACTTGGACCTCCAAGATCCCTATTGTTTTTGGTGGAGGTGTGTCTAGCCACATACAGTAGACTGACCTGTGTTTATCATGCCATAGTGCCATTGTATCAAAATGATGGTTCGGGCCATTTGTATTGTAACAGCTAGTTCTGCTTATACTAACAAGCAACGTAAGTTATGACAACGACGTATGTTTAGACAAAGGAAGTTAAAGCAGTATTTTGCGTTTGGTCGCCGTTTCTACTTTTTTGACATGTCCCGAGTTTTTTACATATATCAATCACAACACAGCAAACTAAGATATTAGTCAAGTTTTTCCCTGCCAACAACGTTAATTGACGAGTAATTAAGGATATTTGCAGATAACGCGAAGAGTGTCCACGAAAAATTCCACATTTAAAACTAAACGCATACAGTTCCCCCAAACCCACTAGTTTGAATTCAACCAATCAGAGATGCAGGTTTAGTATGAGCCGTTGCTAAAAATAGATTCAAGACTTTGCGTTGGTACAACCAGTGCGTTGTTATGGAACTCCCTTGTACAACTGCCATATAGAGTGTACACAAATAAGGCATGGTGTTGTACTACGTATTGGTCAATGACGTTCGTAGTGTTTCAATATTCATATGATGTGAGAGGTTTATTGGGATCCCAACGATAAATATCTTGGAGAAAAACAAAGTTGAAAGTTGCAATTTTTTCGACTTCTATGCCACCATTTGAAGTAAGATTTAAATAGATAAGCTAGTTATGTATGTCGTTATGGCATAGTGGAGTCAGTGAGGTTGAGAAAAATCATAGAAAAGGTCGCAAAATGCTGCTTTAAGTCATCAACGTGATTTTGAGCAACAACTGCTCTTTAGGTAAAACAGCAGCAACAACTTTAGTTTAGACAACAACAAACTTAGTTTAGACAACGAAATAATTTTCCCCTTTTCGCGTTCCATATACCAATGAACCTTTGACCTAGCATTAATGCAACTGCTGTGGATGTCAGTCATTAATGCATTGTCCCATCAGAGCAAGGAACAGTATCATTGTCATACAAAGAGGTATGTAACTACAACGAACAAAAGTTAGTCTACCGTTATTTGGATATTTTCGTTGAATCATGCTGACACAAAACTGTATGTAACACTCGACGTTTCAATGAAGTACCCTCCATTGTATATCTGCAACTGTATAAGAGCGCATGGGTTTGAAATGCCTTTAACTATTGTATGAGATCCAAAGCTGCAGAACAGTTCAGCAGAAACGAGTCCCACCACCCAGGGCCTCCAGGGCACTGCACGGAACCCAAAGTCCACGCCTGAGTTCAGGCTATAAGAACTTTGAACCTTTTAGAGAATTCCAATTGTGAAAACCATAAGGCCGTTTCTCTCTTCAGACTTGAGATCGCTTTTTGGACTTTTGGCCATGGTGTTTAGCATCTGTTAATTTAAGATATACAGGTAAACAGTGTGTATCGCTCATCAACCAGAATCATGCATGTAGTATCTTTTACCTATGGCGAAGGGGATAGGTTTGAAAGGTGTGAAGGAAGACGGAGGGTTGGGGCACCGGGATGGGGCAAGGGGTACGCCCCCCCCCCCAAATTGTCACAGCCAGCCCCCCCCCCCCCCCATGAGTGAACCAAAAAGTGTAAAAACATCATAAAAAAGAGGAATGGCAAGGAGACGAGAGACGTTAGGAGGGAATTTTATTATAATGGATAACTTTACAATGTAAAATGAAGTATAAAAATTACCAAAACAGTACTAAAATGTCTTTAAAAATGTTTTTTCGGCGCGCATTCATTGAAGACAGTCGTATTATTACATCCTGTTGGATATTCTCGAGTGGAATTATTGTTCCAAAGCGCCTTTCAAACTATACCATCATCCATCCTCCCCACCCACAACCCCCTGCATCATCAAATCGACAGACCGTTAGTCCGAGCTAAGCTATTTTTTAAAAACAAAATGAGTGAAGTGGTGACTTTTTTGGTCTGTTTAGTGCGCATCAAATGCAATTTTGCCACAAACTTGTAATACACCATACACCAGTACAAAGCTCATAGCACCAATACGAGTACGAGATGTTGTATTACTTGATATTGTGTACTCGCCTCAGGTAAGAGTACTAATCTACAATGCTGAGCAAGCGAGAACCTGCAACTAAGTATACTATTATAGTATAACTAGAGCGGACTCAATACAAGTCTGGATTGTAACGTACTGATTTGATGTATTAACTTGTCTACTAATCCCCTTACATCTATCTCTTTGTGTTCACCGTGCTCATTAACCTGTCTGTATCCTGTGCATGTTTTTGTCCCTTCTGTTACTGTTACTTGTCATTTTGCCTTTGAAGAAGATCCTGCTAGGATCGAAACGTCAGGCCAACTTATTTTTACACATTGATTTAATAACATGTGAATATCAATTCTGAACTTTGGAACGAATGGCACCACCTTCACTGAAACAGTGTGATGGCGTCTTTATTTCAAAACCATTCATCAATTAAGTATCGTTAAAATGATTTTAAGGTGGCCTAGGTAGATTGCTAAATAAAACCGATGAATATTTTGTTCATTTTTCAGGTTACAAACTACATCCTGATTGCATAGTGTATATATATATAGTGAAGATCTTTTTGTTTTTAAACTTGAAATTTGATGATATTGTTTGAATACATATGGCACCAGCCGAGTGCATTGTTTCATCATGGAATTTCTGCTGAAAATGTAGATTAGTTTATCGAGGTAATCATATTTAAATTACAACAACAATATTTCTACAGAGAAGTTACATTGTTATGAAATTCTCAACAGAGAGAGATCATTTATAGCGAAACAGTATAAGGATTAATCAACAAGCCGAAAGTAGAGAACATTTACTATTATGGGTTCGTAGAACACATGCTGTGATCCAGCTTTTTTGGAGCAACGCTGGGCTTGGCCAATACCAGTCAAAATTTGTTACATTTAATCAAACATATCATGAGTTAGAAACAAGATATTGAAATTACTGGTTACACTAGTTATCATTGTGAAATATCTGTTCTTTTTCCCTTTAATTGTTGCACTATCTGCCTATCCCATTTATTTCGCTATACTTGAACGTAGACTTGGATGAACAATGGTTTTTGGAAAGGAAGTTAGTCTTCTATTATACTCTCAAGTAATATGACCTATTCAGCAGCTTCTAACGAACATCATTTCAAACCAAGTTCTTCATCAGATGTCGTTGGTAATGGAGCACGCCGTCCTCTAAAAATAAAAGAAACACAACATGAAAAAATTGCATTGTAGATGTTTGAGTTCGTTTCCTATGAGCTTCCAAACTTCTTGATAAGCAAGAAAATCGTTATGATGAGTTATCTTCATCCAATATTGAATTTATCCTACTTGTGGAGTAATCAGAATCATTTTCCAATTGGTCCGTAAACAACAGGAAACAATTATTGCATGCATGTCACCGGGCTTTTGGTAAACCTTCGGAATGGCCGAGGCCGTGTGACGTTTGGTAGGATCTGCGGAACGGATGGGGAGGGGAGTAGATATGTTATTCTGTGTGTTTTGTTTGTTTGTATGTTTTTTTGTTTGTTGATGTGGGGATTGGTTATTCTTCGTCGTCTCATTTGGCCGTAATGTTTTTACTTCTGCTGGGCGGATCACGTTAAATCGCGTTTGCTATTCCGTTTCAATTGATATTCAAGCTCTTGGAACAAATCATCCGACTTGATAGCTGGTGACAAGAAACAGATTTCTCTTCATGCCGCAACTGAGTGACGCATCAAGACAATCACATTCAAGCAGAAGCATCTTTGTCTAGAAAAATGGTGAACATCAAACCGTGGATGTTGGATTAATTCTTTGAAAAGATGCAAGAGAACCTTGGGACATGTTTAGTAATGGTGTCATCCTCGATATCACCAAAACATATTTTAATGATGTTATCTAATTCAGTTTTATCTTTCTGTTAGGGTAAATGGTAAATGGTAAATTCATCGCAGACAAAATATAGCCTATATGTGATGTACATTTTGGGAACGAGTAGGATGGTCTGTTTATTGGTTAACATTTTAGAAATCCAGAGAGGGTAGTTTTAAGGTTACGGAACACCTCTACAAAGTCTGAAAGACTACACGTAATGTTTGCCAAATTAGACTGTAAGGCACTGGAGAAGTTATTTGAAGTATACTACCAGCATATGATGTATTCTCCAACAATGGATTGGTATGTCATGTTGCAGCGGACCCATTCGGCGCAAAGTCGTCTTATATTGCTCGATATGAATTATATCAAACAGAGTCTACAATTCAGAATTTAAAATGAGTAGAACTTGAATTTACCTGTAAGAAAGAGCCTCTGCCTCAAGTATGGTTTCTGGAAGTGGAACACCTTTAGTTTCTGGTAGCAACAAGGTAATGGCGGCAGCCACAATGCTGGCAACGGTAAACAGAGAAAGTGGAAGAAGTGGCCATCGATGAGCGAGGATGAAAATCAAAGGACAGACCATTCCACCAATTCTTGATGTCATGGAGCAAAGACCGAGCATTACACCTCTGAAACATGAAGAACACTCTACACTATAAAGACATTTCCCTAAGTGTTACATGTGGCTCTATAAAGAATGAAATGAGATACCAACATTTGCGTCTGAAGATTCATGTGATTGTTGTATCACTTCAATAACTCACTTTCTGACAGTTTTATTGTTTTTATTTTCTGGCTGAGTTTGAGCTTAAGCTTCCTATTGATGAGACTGCTTAAAAATTTACACCGTGATCAACTAAAACTAAGAAAACTTAATGAATTTAGCCCAGACATTTTGCTTGACATCAATTACACAAATTCAAGAGGGCTAATTCGGGTGAACATTTTGTTTCCCTAACGACATTTTCCATTGTTGCTTGCCTCAGAGGGGTTGGTTACAGCTCTGCAGTGAAGACATATAGATTTTATAAACTTTCCAATAAAGGTGACTCCCGATGGTCTCTTACCTCAGAGGGGTTGGGAACAGCTCTGCGGTGAAGACAAATATTATTCCAAAGGTGGCAGAGATTGCAGATTTTCCTATCATTCCAATGACGAATTTGACGACTCCATCTATCGGGGAAGAAAAACATTTTAACTTAAAGAATTCCCTTAAAAATCTTCTTTTTTTTCATCACATTATTTTGTTGGTTAACGACTCGATCTTTAAAAAAGGTTAAAGAAAACTTCTGATACCTATGGACTTCCTGGATGAGATTTTCGTAGAAGAAAAAGTTGATAAGATGACGGCGTCGGGTGAAAGTCGTTAAATACTTATAAACATGGAAATATTTTTACAAATAATATTGAAAGTTGTAACCTCGTCCTGTTGGGTGGGGATGGCGCATTGGGATACCTATTGTAGGTACTCATTTATTTATGATTGATACTCAATTTATTTTCTTCAAGTATAACAGACTTAGACAGAGTGACACGTTCAGAATCCAACAAATCCATTCATTTTTTTTTACTTTCATACGGATGAAAATATCACAGTATAACAATTACTAAATATAGCACAAGGTAAGGTACACTATATTGTGTGTAGACTTGAGGCGTATTACATAAACCGCATATATGTATTATGTTTTGTTATTGCAAAACTGATGTGTGTGTGCATATATATATATATATATATATATATATTTATGAATATATATATATATATATATACATATATATACATCAGTTTTACAATAAACAAAAACAGAATACATGTTAATGTTTATAATGTAACGGATATAGACACCATGTGAAAGACTATATAGGAGAATTTTACTCACGTGTGAACATCACTAGCAGGCAGGATATACCAACCAGCAAAAGTAAACCAGATAAAGAAAGTTTCCTCCCAATTGCCTCAATAAGAAAGATAGATGATGTGTAACCTATGATTTCTACCGCTCCAGAGATTAAGAAACCAAGATAGATGTTGACACCGAGACTTCCAGTATAAAATATGAGCCCGTAGTAGAGAAGGCTTTGAACAAACCTGGCAATAGAATCACAGAAGTGAAGCGTTAAAGCCACGTTAATCCTTCACTTAGTTATGGTTGGTAAGCTGGTAGCCATTTGGGACATCCTGACAAGAGAATCACAGAGGTGAAGCGTTAAAGGTACGTTAACCATTCTCTTAGTTATGGTCGGTAGCGATATGGGATATCCTTACATGAGTATCACATAGGGAATGAGTTTAACCCACGTTAACATTGAACAAAGTAATGGTTGGTAACCACATGTGACTTCGTTAAAGCTACTTTAATCCTTGACTTAGTTATGGTTGGTAGACATATGGGACATCCTGACAAGAAAATCACAGAGGTGAAGCGTTAAAACCTACGTTAATTTTGAATATAGTTATGGTTGGTAGCCATTTGGGACATCCTGACAAGAGTATCACAGAGATGAAGCTTTAAATCCACGTTTACCCTAAACATAGTTATGGTTGGTAGCCATATGGGACATCCTTACAAGAGAATCACAGAGGTGGAGCGTTAAACCCACGGAAATTCTGAATATAGTTATGGTTGGTAGCCATATAGGACATCCTTACAAGAGTATCACAGAGATGGAGCTTTAACGCCACGTTAAACCTAAACATAGTTATGTTGGTAGCCATAGGGGACATCCTGGCAAGAGAATCACAGAAGTGAAGCGTTAAAGCTACATTAATCCTGATAATAGTTATGGTTGGTAGCCATAATGGGACATGACAATAAGAGAATCACAGGGGTGAAGCGTTAAAGCCATGTTTATCCTTCATTTAGCTATGGTTCGTAGCCATATGCATGGGACATCGGCAAAAACACTAAGAATGATTTCCATCTGGTTATATTTCCTAAACACTTATTGACGAACTTACCGGTTCTTAAAACGCCCCCAGAGGATCGACGATGGTATTGTTTGGAATACTTATTTCTAAGAATATGAGGTCAGCAACTCAAGAATTATGTATACAGTTGGGAAGATTTTGGTGGCATCCGATAACACGGTTACAATTTCTTACAAGGGTGTTTGAAATGGCAACTTTCGTGTGATAACATAGAGGTGAGTTAAGACTGGCAAGATTAACTGTATGCAGACTTTAAGGAGGCTGGAAAAACTGTTGTTGGAATAAAAATATTTACAGCTCTTCAGTGTGTGAAAACGTCGAATCGTTGATGCCTCAGAGTTGAGGCTCATCAATGGGTCACTAATTTTATCCGCTATAGTAGTAGTAGATGGACTGAATGCATACTCACTGATACTCATCCCTGGCGGCAATATCATTTCTGAAGTAAACAACTTTTTTAATTCTGTACTTACCAGTTATACAATAAGTTACATGTTCGCCAACGCATGCTTGATAACCGGAATAACTGAAAAAGAGAGGAACCCTTCTCAGTTTGTGCAGGAGTGTCCTAAAAGGAAGAGACGAGTGATTTCACTTACCTACTTTAAATTGTTAAATACTTATCATTGACATGTTGAGTAAACTATAAGATGACCGATACGTAGGTTGAGTATAACGAATATATGATAGCTGAGTCCGACGAAAAAAAATAGGACATTTTATTTTAAAATGATTTACAAATTTTACTGATTAATATTGTCCAATTTTGTTCTCCCAAATTCAATATCGTATGAGGGGAGGTGGGGGGGGGGTATGTATATATGTCTCAAGGATGGGAAGAAGGCGATTCAAACCGTTCGGTTGAATGTTATAAATTTAGCAATCCTATTTATATTACAGATTGAATTATTAGCCTACCAAGTCATGTTCCTCCATCTGTTCTAAATACTGATCAGTGAGCTCCACTCCGTTAATGCGAGCTGTTCTTCTGATTATCACCCTAGCCTCTTCATATCTCCCTTTGGATATAAGCCATCTGGGGGATTCCGGAATCAACCTGCAAATTAAAATGCATCATTCATAATGGTATATGGTGAAGATACTTAATATTAGTAGCTGCATGTGCCGCGAGGATGACTCATTTCTGCAGAATTCATTTTTACACGGGTTTTGGTATATAGCTTAATAATATTCATAATTGAATGTTTTCCAGAATATTCTAGGCGAAGAGTCCGTTGAGCAGAATTGTACAACATTTTTAATGAATCAATATGACTTGGGTTTACTTATGGGCCACCGACAATGATTTGATGGAGAATTAGTACATTCATACCTTCCAAATGTACCATTTTAACAAGAAAGGGATTGTTTAGCTCAAACAGTTCTGGAGGCGTATCTTTCTCGATTAAAACTTCAATGATATTGTGTCTACGAATCTCGATCCATTTGCCAAAAATGTAAACTTACATTCCAATTTTGTGACCTAAACCGACGCGTGTTACATGTAAGCTCTCGTCAAAATTGTAATTTTGGAACTGGAATTGTATTACTGAAGATCTCGAGAGTCAGGCCACCCACTCCCCCCCCCCCCCCCCATCTACACGCTTCCTTAAAGGTATGATTTAATGGCTCCAAATATGCTAGATATTTAAATATGGTCATCTTTGATCAAAATTCTTGAACTGTTTTTATTACAACCTTCGAGGAAATTTTCCTCACTTAGACATTCAGTCCCTGTAGTTTACCCCGGGCCTCTGGGGTGCACCCCCAGCGTAAGTATACGCACGAACAGAAAAATATCGTATACGTGAAAACAGTGTAAACGTGTTAGTTACACATGTACCGTGAAAACATGGACGGGCGGGTCAAAAATTACGACAGCAATGTCACTGTAGATTATGACCGAAACAGCAATCGGCTATAAATTTGAGTGAAACATTTGAAAGTGAAATGACACTCCAGTTCAAAGGAAACAGTGCCACCATCCATATACGCTAATTCCCTAACAATACTTGGATGGTATGTTACTTACGGAAGAAGTAACAGTGTCATTATGCCTGGTAAGGTAGTCACCAGCTGTAATACCCTCCACTTACGGATGAAGTAGGCCAAAATTGCCAGAAACATGATACCGAATGCGAAGAAGAACTCTATGAAAATACCAGTAAAGACCCGTTTCGAAGGCCCTACCATTTCCGACACTGTGAATGAAAAATCAGATTATGTCTTAATATGATCAATATATGAATAGAAGAAGCAGGTGCTTTATAGGGGGAACGGCTATAAAATAAGTCACTTTGATTATGCAGCTATTTGAGTTATTTATTTTAGGCAAAATATACCCTACTACATGTTATGGTGTATTAATAAGTGTATAAACAAATCAAGTCAAATCAAGTCGAACGTGTAGTATCAATTCACTGAAGATATGCTTACGAGCTGCATGCCCCCCCCCCCCCTCCATCCCCATCCCCTGCCCCCTACACTTCATAATGTATACATTTATTCTTTTAATCAATGTCTATTTTCTCACATTTTTAAAAAAGATGACTTATGGCGGAAGTTTGGCCTTTATATTTAATAGTTTATAAACAAGAGAAAATTTGAGTATTACTTATGTTTCTATGGTTATTCCGGCTTTCAAGATCATCGTGTTTGTTAAGTTTGTTAAATCTCTGGAATGCTCCTTTAAGGCTACGTACATTCATGATAAGTTCGGCTTAGTGCAGGTCTAAATCTTTATAACAATCCATTGCTCCATAAATACTAATAACTCATCCAGAAACAAACGAGGACCCTTTTAAATATATATATATATATATATATATATATATATATATATATATATATATATATATATATATAGTGTTGTCTGACGATCGCTATAACGCGTGAAACTCCGAGTTACAACTACTAGTGTTCCACTAGTCTCAACTAGTATCAACATATATATATATATATATAGATAGATAGATAGATAGATAGATAGATAGATAGATAGATAGATAGATAGATAGATAGATAGATAGATAGATAGATAGATAGATAGATAGATAGATAGATAGATAGATAGATAGATAGATAGATAGATAGATAGATAGATAGATAGATAGATAGATAGATAGATAGATAGATAGATAGATAGATAGATAGATAGATAGATAGATAGATAGATAGATAGATAGATAGATAGATAGATAGATAGATAGATAGATAGATAGATAGATAGATAGATAGATAGATAGATAGATAGATAGATAGATAGATAGATAGATAGATAGATAGATAGATAGATAGATAGATAGATAGATAGATAGATAGATAGATAGATAGATAGATAGATAGATAGATAGATAGATAGATAGATAGATAGATAGATAGATAGATAGATAGATAGATAGATAGATAGATAGATAGATAGATAGATAGATAGATAGATAGATAGATAGATAGATAGATAGATAGATAGATAGATAGATAGATAGATAGATAGATAGATAGATAGATAGATAGATAGATAGATAGATAGATAGATAGATAGATAGATAGATAGATAGATAGATAGATAGATAGATAGATAGATAGATAGATAGATAGATAGATAGATAGATAGATAGATAGATAGATAGATAGATAGATAGATAGATAGATAGATAGATAGATAGATAGATAGATAGATAGATAGATAGATAGATAGATAGATAGATAGATAGATAGATAGATAGATAGATAGATAGATAGATAGATAGATAGATAGATAGATAGATAGATAGATAGATAGATAGATAGATAGATAGATAGATAGATAGATAGATAGATAGATAGATAGATAGATAGATAGATAGATAGATAGATAGATAGATAGATAGATAGATAGATAGATAGATAGATAGATAGATAGATAGATAGATAGATAGATAGATAGATAGATAGATAGATAGATAGATAGATAGATAGATAGATAGATAGATAGATAGATAGATAGATAGATAGATAGATAGATAGATAGATAGATAGATAGATAGATAGATAGATAGATAGATAGATAGATAGATAGATAGATAGATAGATAGATAGATAGATAGATAGATAGATAGATAGATAGATAGATAGATAGATAGATAGATAGATAGATAGATAGATAGATAGATAGATAGATAGATAGATAGATAGATAGATAGATAGATAGATAGATAGATAGATAGATAGATAGATAGATAGATAGATAGATAGATAGATAGATAGATAGATAGATAGATAGATAGATAGATAGATAGATAGATAGATAGATAGATAGATAGATAGATAGATAGATAGATAGATAGATAGATAGATAGATAGATAGATTGCTTGTGTCACGGTTCATGCGTCCATTTCCAGTTTAATCATCACTAACATATAATTTTTGCATGTTTTACAACGATATCAATTCGCAGTGAAGAATCATTCTTATTACCTAAAACAAATCCCATCAGAAATGTGCTATGTGCACAAGCAGCTAGGAAAAATCTCATTACTGTGTACATCAGGAATGAGTTTGAAGATGTCACCAATATCCCAAAGACACCCGTACCGATTGTAGCTGCGAACAACGCAAATCTTCGACCAAGTCTGTAAGGTATCAAAGGAAAAGAATGTACCCCTGGAATATTGGCATCACAGCTAGGGGCCGGGAAATATGCGAACCCTCCCGGAGATGGGACTTTATTACTGCGATAATGTAAGCGTTATACCCCCACCCCCCACCCCCACCCCGTCTCTGCCATCCTCTCACCTTTATTGTGATAAACGCACTGCATGTGACAAACGAAATTGTGGCAAACTCACTGTGCTTGTGGCCAACTTCATTGATTTTGGGCAAACCCTGCAGTGTTTGTGGCAAATGCACTTACAACGTAGCAACCGAACCTCTCGGCCTCCGTTCAACCGCAACTTACAGTTCCATTGTAGCAGGGTCATAAATAAACGGCAAAGGGATTGATAAACAGTATTTCGTCAGCTTACAACAGCTCGTATCTTGATTAGATTTACCTGTTTACATTTGTGAATAGTCTCTATATAGTGTTGGTAAATTGCAAGTACAATATCATTAAGTCGTAAAGTTCAAACTTGAGATAAGGTTTTTTATAGCCCACTATAAAGATACGTTATGACGAAATTGTTTAAGTTATTAAATACATTGTACAACTACCAGGCTAAACTGGTAAATTTTGAATTTGAATCCACTGACTAATCTTTTATATAAATCACTAAGCAAATACACTTGCTATAAAGTCGCAGTATATGTGTTAATATTACAGACTCATAAATCTGATAGGACAGTTATAGTATAGTGTGTAACGTGTTTTAAATCATTGTTAGCAGCAAGTACATATAGCAGCTGTATCTATCAAACCAACGTAATTATCTAATTTACACTACCACCTTCAATATACATTAATGCAGTCAATAACTGCAGTAAACACAAAGTAAATGATATATTATTGAAACTATGTATTTCCATATCTTATATAGGGGAAATGTTACTTTTCAATACCCCGAGTTTAATTTGGTGGATTCCGTGTAGCAACCTCTGCCCTCCCCTCAGCCAATGAAAATGGTTTACTCAAGAATTGCATGTTCGAAACCACGTAATCACATAATAAGTTATAATGTAAAGCTTAGGTTAACTATATAGGCAGATACGTAGCATATATCCACATAACATTATACTGTTAAAAGCATAAATATTAAAGGGGTTTGTATGTTGTTTGAACTCATTTTTGTATTCTTCAAAACAAGCTTGAAAATACTTACTTGTCCGATAACGTTCCGTATGAAACAGATCCTACCAAAATGCCAGAAAAGTAAACTGTTTGGGCTATGCCCGGGAAACTTTGCTTATGGCATACGAGATCAAACTATTAAGGAAAAGAAGGGAACATGAATATCAAATATATGGTAAACGTGACCACAAAACAAGTTGCCATAAAATATGGAACGCGATCATATTGTGAAGTTAGATTAATTTGAGCCAATTCTGGTATATTAATTAGACGTTGATATGTAGCACAAAACCATGAAATAGATTTATCGAACACATGTAACCCTTATATAACAATTGTCTAACACAAAAAGAAATCTTCAAAATTTTACAACTCATTGAAAGACTATATCTTTAACATTTGGTGATAATTCTTACGGCAACATTAAGGGATGTCAAGTTTGTCAAAATGTCTTAATTGAAATCTAGAAATGAAAACGAATAATGACGGATTCAAGTGTGAGTGTTGCCGCTATTTTTGTTGTTGTTGACATACATGAAATTATCGGGAAATGGAATCGTTCATTCACATAGATTTAATGTCTGATTTAAATGTATAATTTGATCGCCCAGACAATGCTTTCATACTACATTTAATCATATGCAACATTACTCCAAAAGTGTTCCCAAACTGGGACTTTTGGACTCTCCTTTCTTCATCTCTAATGCAAATACAACATGCAAACTATATAACGTATGAGACAGTTAACATGGAATTAAAAATATTGCAAATACCGTCTATCCTATCCTCATCCCCTAAATAGGACTAGCTGTTATTATACTCACGTCCGATATTATGGTTGAATCATATTGGCTCTTGTCGTAGACCCATCCGTTATCACATGGTATTATGTCATTGCTAGCGTTCCATACACCTTGAGATAGGACCTCGGAGCAGTCATCAACCGTTTCTATATCGTATTGATTACATTGATCTAGCACCCCTTCCTCATTGATTGGTATCGAGAGATTTTGCCTCAAAGCTTCACATTGCAATTCTGAACCCTGACACGCCGTACAGTTATTCCAAACTTGTACATCGCACCAGTGGTCGGTCTCTCCCGCTGTAAACACTTGCGTCACCACATTCATCGGTGCGAAAAGGGTACAGGTGGATACCAGCAGAAAGATACATTTTTGATAAATCCCAAATTCTCCAATTTTATACAAAATATCGTCATACTTCATTATTGTTGTTTTCAGTCTCGATCGTGTACTGCTGTTTAATCAATTAATTAAAAGAAACAAGTCTTAACGTCTATAAAAGCGAAAAGTGACAAAAATAAAGCAGGTCTGTCCCTACCGTACTCAACTGACTCTTCTTAAAAAGTATAGGGCTAGTGAACTTCATATGGCGTGTCATCGAAATATATACGAATCCTTCAGTTCGTTGTTTATAGGGCTACATAGAGAATATGTAAATAAGGTACGGCGGCTTTAAACTATTTGATGGTTCATCAAACACGATGTGTAAAACAAATGAAGGTTGTTGTTTTTTCTTATCTAATCCAAAGGGTTAAAACAATTGGTTTATACCATCATATAATTTTCATAGTTGATTGATAAGCCGGTGGTCAATTCACTCTTAATTTAATTTGAAAGAGTTATTGACTTTATGGTATATGGGAGTGCAGTCTTTTACGACGATAGTCCGCCTCTGTTGTAGAAGTGATTTCAATCTTATCCCCTGAGAGAATTCGAGCAAATTTAACTCTCATAGAGTGAAAGCAATCAATCGGTTTTATAGGTAAATTAACAGAAAGTCACTCTTAGATAAAAGTGACTTTCACTATACGCCTCTAAAGTGTGATCATTCTGGACCCTGAACCCTCAGAAGATTGACCTCTCACTCAATGAGATTAATGTAATGCTTTCTAGTAAACGAACGGATAAACCGCATTACTGCCTCAACAAACCAAAACGAAACGTTATTTTAGTCGTATAGTCTTGCAACCCGTGATAATTGACTGAGGTGAATGCCACCTACTAGCCACCGTACGTTATGTTGCTTTACAGAGTCGCCAGTTTGGAGACAGTTGTCCCGTCCCAAACGGATACTCCACTTGGTAGCCATTGACCTTTGACCTAGCTTGCATCACATTACCCTTGTTGCGTGATAGGAACAGATCATTGAGAGAGCTGTGTAAAGAAGAACGAACGCGAACATTCAATTTTATTGTAACACGGGTATGAGAGACTATACGATAATCTAATCAGATTTTAGTAAAGAACCACGTCTGATTTCCTAAATTATCATCAATATGATCATAGATAGTGATATGTTGCAAATGATAAATTCCTGAAATTTAAAAAGGTTATTATAAAATAGGCTATGCCCATCTTACCCCATACCACCCCCCCCCCCCCACGGAAAAACTTGGTTACGAAGCTGATTGTGATACATGTATGCACAACTTAACAAGTTAAGCAACCGGTACTTAGGATATTCTTAGGCCTGGTACGAAATACTAGTCTCTATATAAATATTCAAAACAACATTAGCAGATGGCCCATGCCCCACCCCCCCCCACCTCCCCTCAATGTTTCAAAATTCAGTAGTATTTATTAGCACAGTTTTCCTAATTATAGACCTAATTCCTAGTTTAAATATGCCCCAGAATGCACCCAGACTCCCCTACTCAGTATCTATGTATATGATATATATATGATATGATATAATATATATATATGTATATATATATATATATATACATATATATATATATATATGATATATATGATATATATATATATATATATATTTATATATATGTATATATATATATATATCACCTTTGTTCCGTCATTCTGGCTAACACGATCCTTATTACCCTTCCCCGCCCGTAGGCTGTTAACTGTTTATAGTCAATCAACTAATCTAAACCCCAGTAACACAAGCAGAGCTCCCCCACCCCCACCCATATGTAACTTTTTCACCAAAAAGTCCTTCCTTTTGATGAGGGCTTCGTCCACGCCTTGCTTGGTAATTTGTTTTATATACTTATACATAATGATAGTCAGATCTGTCGAGTATTGACCGATTCCCCCCCCCCCCCCATCACCCCCGTCTACTCATGTCACATCGCGTAAAAAGAAATAATAATAAGAACATGTAAATAAAAATAATCACACAGAAAATGTTGCAAATTCAATAGAAGCAGTATAGCATGTTTCACATTTTGCGTACAAATTGTAATAAAATAAAAATCAGAAAATGTCAGAGAAAAATCTAACATTCATTTTTTTTTGGGGGG
Organism: Apostichopus japonicus; assembly: GCF_037975245.1. NCBI lineage: Eukaryota > Metazoa > Echinodermata > Holothuroidea > Aspidochirotida > Stichopodidae > Apostichopus > Apostichopus japonicus. Next base: position 11,119,741 of record NC_092581.1, read on the forward strand.
GGGGCGGCTGAATTAGACTAGATCTAAACCATTCATCTTTGGAATAAGCATTTTAAAATATTGATGAAAGTTGTAAGTACAATGACTAAGGTTATCCCTAAAGCCATACGACTACATCTGAATACTGACGAAAATTAGTTTCATTTCCATGGTAACATATAACCTTATTAAGTCTCCTGGTTACTCAGTGTATTGGTTTTACAATTTGTGATTTGTTGTGTCGTTATAACTTACTTCAAATATACACACTGATCGTAAGTAAATATATCCTGCAATAAACTCTTCAACTCAGCTTGATTCGGTTCTTATAAAAAAAATCATATATTTTGAACGATTTTTGCAGCTTAGACGACCTGGTATATCTAATTCAGCCTATGAGACAAACTGCTACGGCATTGTCCATAATTTTGGTTTCCTGCAATATAGTATTGAGTAAAATGTCACCCTAAGAAACGAATAAAAATCAAACTGCGGCTTTGCTTCGTGGAGTTCATTTTCTTTCATTTCTACAAACATAAAATCATTTCGCAGTCAGGAACCGAAGACATTGCCTTGGAGCTGTTTGTGGTATTGACTGTACAACAGTAAATATGTTTCTAGTGGCTTGTCATATTCAACCTTTAAAGGTTATATGAGACCCGTTAAAAACATCGTTTGTTTACTTTAGTCCACGGATATTGCATATTATGACAAAACCATGGCATAAGGCATACACCTCAAACGTAAGCTAACGCACTTACAATGAAACTTTACAATGTAAGTTTTTTTGTGGCCAAACTTTCAATATTTGTATAAACAAAATAAAGCAAGTATATACAACATAGATTTTTATTATAGATAAAGAGATATACAATTACTGAAAATAATATGACTACGTCAGATTGTTGCCGAATTACAACCCAGCAGAAATACATCTTTAATGCCCAATGAGATTATTGAATTTATTACTAATAATAACTTTTAACATCCATACCTTATTTTATCGTCATATCAATTTGAATTACGATACATTAAGATTTCAGTTTCCCTTTTACAGAATAAATGCGTAGGCCTAAATATCTAATGTGAACTGGCTGCAACCAATATCAAGGATGTAACGGATGTGGCACTCTCTTTTACGGTAGGTAAAGCACCTATCACTCATTTCGGTTTTTAAAATATACTTTTCAAAAGCGAAAGCCAACTTAAACTTGTAAGTAAATTCATGGATATTTAGAGTTGCTTTCTCTTGTTTACACAGAAAAATAACAAACTATTTGTGCATGGTAAAAGTAGAAGTCAAGAGTAACGATGCCTAATTAAGTGTTTTAAACCATAGGAAAATATCTTCTATGGAAAACACAAGTAATTTTTTTGTTCTTTGTTTTTCTGTACTTGTCTAGTGTTTATTTTATTTTTCGTGGGGTGGGGGAGGGAGTGGGGCTGGGTATGCGGATGAGGATAAATTCAGGTAGAGATTTCTATGTGTGCGTAATTCCTTGTGTTGTCAAATTAGAGCAGTCATTGTTTGAACTCGTTCATTAAAACTGCATAATTGGTGATATATTAAACATTGACGCAAGTCTACAAACGTTACACTGCAATCTGCTATATACATGGGTCCGTTGGCTCAACATCATTATAACAATTAAGCCTCTTTTGATGATATTACCAGGGAGTTGCCATAACAACTCCCTGATAGTACAAAGGATGACGTCAGCGTCGTGGCGTATTAGTGTTGTTTACTCAATCAATCAGGATAGTCGGGGTTGCCGGGGAGCTGGTGAAACTACCTCGAACCGATTGAGGGGGTGTCAGATAGTCTGAAAAGATGATGGAATTTAAACATTTAAATTTTACACATGCGCAATGATAATATCTGACATAAAGTGAACCGTCCATACACAACGTCTCGTGTTCCGTGCTCGGCATATGTGTGTGACCAATCATTTGTAACAACTCCCTATGGTGTGGTGTACCGTTTTGAAATACATTCTTGGACATGACATTTTTTCCTGCATTTTTACCTAATTGGTAACTAAATGTTCATGGCTATTATAATACTGTGAGTCGTTCACATCAATTCAACTGCACATGCGCATTGGAGTCACCAGACATTGGAAGTGGGGTTGGGGTTATAGCCTTAGCCCCCCCCCCCTCCCCGCACCTCATCACCCCCTCAGTCGTAAGCCCTGTTGCGACACTGGAATGATCTGTAAGGTAGAGATAAAGTGATAAGTTCACTCACCCCCAGAATGAGATGCATCATCGCTACTAAGAGTAGACCCTGTATGAGATCCTTTAGCCATGCTGGCTCTGACGTCTACAATTGATCGTCTGTGTAAGCTGAGAGAGCTGCCACGATCTTCCGCACCAGGGACGGTTAAATAAGTGGTACCGCTGTGTGAACGAAGACTAGGTCGGGTTACAGGTACGTCTGTTTCGATGGATGTGGCCCTTTCCCAGCGGTGAGCGAGAAGTTGATCGTCATCGGGTACTGTAAGAAAAGTAAACATTAAAGGAATATTGTGGGAAATTTTAGCAAAAATAGCCATCTATTATTATGCGTTAAGGGAAGTACAAATTGACTTACCATGAGTGTTTAGAGAATCATGAGACACTCAGGATTAGATTCAGGTTCAAAGATCCCTGCTGAGTACATAGACTTAATATACCCTACTGGACACTTGAGCATATGTTTGATCTATTCTATTTCAATGTAGACCGTGGTTGAGAGTGGATCAAGTTGTCTGGCTTTCCAAGCTGTTATCTTGTGTCACTTTACTTAAAATTAAAATAAAAGTACCCTACCGTACTAACGAGCTGAAGTATTTCAATTCCTTGGGTGCGGGGGACATTTTACTCGTATACCGATCCTTTGCCCCTCACCCATCACCCCTCACCCCATCTCACCCCTCACCCTCACCCATCACCAATCACCCATCACCTCACCCTTCACCCCTCACCCTTCGCACCTCACCCCTCACTCCTCACCCCTCCCCCCTCACCTGTCACCCGTCTTTCGTTTTTTATTAAGAATCTAATTAAAACTCAATTTTTCAAAACATTTACCCAGTAACTGCACCATCTCATCCTGTTCTTCTACTGCACCTTCGACACCTACGTAAAGAAATGGCTCGAGTTCCTGCTCTCCAATCGAGTAGAGTTTTTCTGTGATATCCTTGCCGATTGTAGACTCCATGATAGCTTTCATCACTGTATTTCTTTTCAGATATGATTCCAACTTAGCCCTTGACCACTGTACGTAATGACAATCTGTGTCGGCTTGTATTGTGACCTAAGCAATAAGCAAATTGGTTAAAATAAGGAATATTTGTATTTCCAAAAGGTCAATAGTTTCTAAAACTGTGTCCGACGAATCACGTGTTTATCAGAGGTAAATGATCCGGGGTAAAGAAGGAAAAGTAACCCCCTTTGTTAATGGTTCAATCCAATACCAGAAATATTTGTGTCCCACAAATTTCGTGTAACGTTTTAGTTACTTATTGGCAATTCTGTTTCGATTTCAATTTAGCTTAATACCGTAGTGAAAATTTAGATCTACTGTTATACTGCTATCAACATATGCACTTTACTATAGTAGGACAAAATATAGATGGCCCCTTCTAGAGTTCTAACATCTGTTGTTGCCGAAGACTACACGTGTTGCACTATGAAACAAACAAAAAGGTATACTGGGGTGCCATTCAGTACCCAGTTTTCTGAGAGAGAAGAAAAAATCAAGCTTTATTTACCGTACATTATTAACATTGCAGCCGAGTTTTTTTTCTGAAATCCCTTCACTGTCGAATTATGGCTCGTCTTCCGAATGAAATTGGGGATGCGAAAAAAATGTTACACGGTACAAGATGTAAGGTATTGTGGATTTAGACGGGCACAGCAGCAAACAAATTGCTATATTGGTCACCACTTACTAATGGGTTCAGTTGCTAGAGGGCATGCAAGGCTTGTAAGATGAGATCACTGCAGGTTTGAACACCCGTTCTAACCGAAATTTTCTTTACAAATTTTCTTTTTCAAGTTTGTGTTTAATTTTCAAGTTAGGTTTCCGATCTACATTTTAATTATAAAAACTATATATAACGAATAGAAATCAAACGAAAGATATATAGAGACCTGGAAGCTCCTGGTGTTACCACCCTTCGAAGCTTCCCATTCGGGTGAATCGATGAATTGACCTTTTCGTATATAGTGAAGAAAAGCACCGCCCATTGTAACCTTCATTCTGCAAATAAATCAATCAATAAAAATGTTATATCTGCGAATATTTCAATTTAGATGAGGTACATTAATGTTAACGACGATTCATTTTCTATATATGTACGGTATTTTTGCAAGAAAATGTGTAATACACGTTGCGTTAAAAGCATGCGTGTGTTTGTGTGTGCGGTTTTTTGTTTTTAGAGCAAATATTATCTAAGAAATACCAAGTCGCAACTACTCACTTCCCCAAAAATCGAAACTTTTTCTCTCCCATCTCCCATTTCTTTAGTACTGAAGCCTCATTCGTTAGCTGCTCAGCTTTTCACCCAATGTACATGACTTGATCAGTTTGTATACTGTGAATATGAGACAACCGTTAATCGGTATAAACTGAAGTGTGTTATAACACCGTAACACATGTTAGACCTGTCAGCAGATGTTACTGTGGATAAATTACTAACAGACGAATTCATTACTCAAATGCTGTTTCAACTAATGAGTCTAAACAGCTGGCTCTATGTTTGACTAGTAAGTATACCTTGTAAAGATAGTTCAAATTGAAGATTTTAAGCGGTTTGCAGTTAAGTGGCATCCACTTTCTGTAAAAATGGGGACGAAATTATTAGCGAAACCTTTAGAGTATAGTCTAGTTAGTCCAGTCAATCATTATGCATTTAGGATTGTGTGTTTTAGTATGTTCTGTTTGTAAGTCCTCAGTAGAAACTGGTCATAAATGTCACACATGCATGTTAAGAAAGAATAACACACATTAGTTTTAACTGATTAACGGGTATACTCACCTTTAGCACATTTAAATGATAATTAAAGCAATGAGAATCGCATGGCTTTTTTCGTGCAAAATACGCTAGGCTACGGTCATATACCACGAAAATGTTGTTATCATCATCATCATCATCATCATCATCATCACCATCACTATCTTCATCATTATCAATAGATAGTCATCGTCACCGTCATCATCATCATCATCATCATCATCATCATCATCATCATCATCATCATCATCATCATCATCATCATCATCATCATCATCATCATCATCATCATCATCATCATCATCATCATCATCATCACCATCAGCATCATCATTATCATCGTGATTATTAATTTTTAATTGTACATATAATGCTAGGACATTGTATATACTAACCTTCCTCTTAGTAACAGTGAGAGTTGTTTGGAGCAGTTTGTCCTACCTTCTATTGCATACTTTCCCGACGTTTTCAACTCATACACCATTGCACCAGTCGAGTTGCCGACCAGACTCGTAAAGGATCTCTCGCTAATTTTAAACTTAGCGAAGATTAGAGAGTAAACGTATCGGAGATCTTCGCTAAGTTTGACTCGACTCATCAAATGGATAAGGTGAACAGCATGGCCAAAATTGACCACGAAGCAAAAGCTATACCAGCCTAGAGCATCCGGCCAACAGTGGACAGCTCCACCCCACAGAGCGCAACAAAGGCTACTGATTGCCAAAATAACTCTAAGCCATAATGTTTGAGGTCTTCCGATATTAGCTGGTACGATGAGGCCGATCGTTAAAACCACACAGCCAAGCTGATAGAAAGCATGCTGGTGGTGAAACTCTGGACAGAATGAGGTATGATTCATCTCAAGGTGAAAGTACTAACTGAATGGTGAGAAGAAGAATAAAAACAGAAAGCATTGTAGAGAACTTGAGAAGGATTCAATATGAACAAACATGCATGGAAAGGATGACTGTATATGAACAAAATTAATTAGAATATATTGTAGAAATCATACCACTTCAGGTATTATTTCTGTTTCACTAATTTTTTATTTATTTTTTATTCTAGAAATTACACTAATAACAACTGAGGATCTTAAATTAAAGTTGCTGGAATTTTAGACTAACACATAGACCATTAGTTCAATTTCCATAACATTGTAGCCTCAATATGCCTCATAATGCACCATATCACTTCGAAAAGTGCATGTTTTCTAGAGGAGGGGGATGGGTGAACTCCAGTCCCCATTATATGGAAGTAAGTTTCAACGACCCCACTGTCATCCTCCCGCCAACACCCCCAGCCCCCCCCCCCCAACCTCCCCTTAAAATAACCTGGATCCGTTCGCTATTATTTTGACTCGTAATAAAAAAAACTCTCACAGAGAGTAGTTACTAAACCGAACATAGAAAGGATAATGCCTATGTGAAGGAAATATTTTCCCTTATACTTATATTTATACGTATTTTGCAGGTTGTATAACTATATTAATATACTACGTACGATAGCTTCATAAGCGTGTCGTCTTATTCTCTCACCATACTAATTTAATCTCAATGTACTTCCTTCCTTTATATTAATAACATTCTCTTTATGATTATCTTTCGAGATCACATCCTCTCCTTCATAATCATCTTCTACTTTATTAGCAGCATACGACAATTATTATTCTTCTTTTTCTTTCTTTCTATCTACAACCAAATTTTACCGCAATCTTCATCAAATTAGATCTTCAATACACATGGGTGACATTAATGCAACAACGATAAATCCATCACTAACAAGCATCGGTATACATATGCACACGAGCGAGATCATAATGTACAACTGCAGTGTATCTAATAAATCTTAAAAACGCCCACTCGGTGAATCAAGAAAAAATATATTCATCCATAAGATGATAACGGCCTTGATTGACATTTTGATCAAGTATAACGAAACAAATCCATTACCGTGAAATGTAAATTAAAACACTTCTCGATAATAAAACAATAGTGATTTTTTCACCACATGGGATCATATGTATCTTACAGACAATGTGAATAATGTCGGTTATATTCGTAGGTTGAAAGCAGTGCAGTTGATCAATTTAATAAGGAAGATTCCTATCATATTAGATCATAATGATCAGAATACTTCGTTTATCAGCTGTCAAACCTCATATTGAGAGCCGTCCTCCACCAACGCACACGTGTTATATATATACATATATATATATATATATATATATATATATTTATATATATATATAAATATATGTATAAATATATATATATAAATATAAATATACATATATATAAATATATATATATATATTATATATATGTATATGGAGAAAAATCCTGTTAATTGCTTTCCGATACGTGAAGCAAGCTAATAATTGGACACAATGCATGAACGATTTAACGTACAGTTCGACTGACAATTCAGCTCACGTCTTCATAAGAAAGCATTGATCATTTAATTATTATTACTATTGTTATTATTATTAGTATTATTATTATTATTATTATTACTACTACTTCTTAGTAGTATTAATCATTTTTATTAAAGTACACATACCTTGTTTCGAGTAGTCGCGTAAAACGGATATTGCACAATTCGTCCAATACGCTTGTTCCTTAGATGATGAAAAACAAAATGACTCTCCACTATTTATTTCATAGTTATCAGAACACGAAGAGAAAACAAAAAAGGCTTCCATCAAGTTGTGCACGCATGTAAGAAATCCTTTCGCCAGAAAACTTAGTCAATGTTGAGCTGAAATCTTCCTTTGGTTTTTTTGTTTTATGAAGTATCTAAGAAGATTCCCTGCCTTGTTTCTCTGCTTGGCTTCCTCAAATACCAAAGTGCATCCATCAGCTGCGATTCATCAGCTTGCCTGGTTCGCTATGTGCCGATATGGAAGTCGAAGAGATACCAAACTAGAGAGAGAAGCTATAACAGACTGACTTGACTGACTGACTGACATTCGCGGTGCGGGATAAGTCTTCGGGCGGAATAATTAATTACCAGCTTGATAAGAAACGTCAAGGAAGAAGAAACCGATGAATTGAATCAACAACTTAGACGACAGCCGATCGACATCTACAACGAGTTACCTATGGGATTCCTAACCAGACGAAGAAAACATTTAGGCAGGAGGATAACGTTGACAAAACGACAACACTACTTCTACAACGGACAGACGAACGAAAAACAATAACAGAGGTACGTTGGCCATTGTATTTTTATTTTATTTTTTTGTATTTCAATGAACCTTTAGTAATGTTGTCAGGACTAGGCACAGAAGACAATTTTTATTAATTGATGTTTCGTAGAATATAGCAAATCCATGGAATAAAACATAAATAATGGTCATACTTGTTCAGACAGACAGACAAATATACTGTTACTATCAAAATCGATTTATTAGATTTTACAACCAAAGACAATAAAGCAATAAGTTAATGTTTGCACTTGCGCAGAAGGTTAAGATGGATTTTTCATATGAAAGATCAAACTATAGACCATAGGCCTAATATTACGAACAAATATTATTCAGTTATATGTAGATATATATATAAGTATATAAACTTCTTACGTTATATCATATTCAGCAAGTATTGGTTAGTGTTGGATCTTGTTAGCGAGTGTTAGAGACAATATTGTTAAAATTAACTAATCGGGGCTAATATAGGTTTCATATTTCTTAAAAGAGAAAGGCTTGCATGCAGGCATGTTTCATTGGTAATGTCAATGGCCAAGTTGTATACGTTAGTTCAGAACACTGACCACACCTAACAATTGGAGCAGTCAAATGTCAGTGTAAAGGATAATAATGTTTTTTTTTTTTATTTATTGACAACGGACATGCAAAACAGGAAAGCACAAGCAGGTTAAAATGTCATCAGGCTGGGGTATTGGGGAAGGGGGGGGGGGGGGTGATTTATGTCAGTCCTGGAAAGGGGTGTAAAGGAGGGCCTATGGATGTATCTGTTTGGGTAAGGGGCTTTATAAGGCATACGGTGCTATAATTTCGATTACTTCTCTTGTTGTGCTTTACAAGTTGCCCTTTCTAGCGTGTTATTAAATGTAAGCTATCTATCAAGAACGTAATAAATATCATATTTGTATTTATTACAGGCCTTACATAAATTCTCTCACAATGTAAAGCCTCGGAGACGAGCAACATTTTTAATAGTAATAATCACTTTGGTTGTATACTCTAGAAGAAACGTTGAAGAACGTATATATATAAAATTGAATATATATATATATATATATATATATATATATATATATATATATATATATATATATATATATATATATATATATATATATATATATATATATATATATATATAAATTGAATATATATATATATATATATATATATATATATATATATATATATATATATATATATAAATATCAGAGATGTACTACATAAACAACAGAATAGCTGTTTTTTACCACTTAAACTTAATGATTATATTACATCGGAAAATAGTTCAACTATGTGTAACGGGTGTTATTTAAGGTTGCTGTCATGGTATGAAGGTATGTTAAAGTGACATCATCATAATAAAACAGTTGAGGTCAATGTTATTGTAGAGGGGCCTTGCATCAGGGACAAACAATGTTGATGAGTTGTCCATCGGAATGGCATCGCATAGTACACTGGAAAGTTTACTCCATGACAAAACTAGACACTCTTGCTTCACCTTGTAGAAAGTGAAAAGTTGTCAGATGTTGCATTCATGTGATCAGCACTTTAGCTACAGTTCTGATACTTTTTACTATCCGTAACAATTAACAACACAGATATCGTAGTCACAAATTGCAATTTTAAGGAACGTATTCTGTTCACATTTCATGTAAGCATGTATCCTATAATAAAGTTCAAATGGCTAAGTCAGTAAGTAAGTGCACAGAAAAGAATTCCGGAATTTTTTCTGTCTTTTTTGTCTCCCTTAAATAGTTGAATATTACTCACAAAAAACAAAAACTACACCCATCAATTTAGTCCTATACTATTTTTAATAACTTCCACATTGTGAAATTTAGTCATGCAAACTTTGATATTTTCGAAGAATTTAGTAACATACTCGCATCAATCCGCTTGTTACCTCAAATAATATAAAGCAACTATAACGACCTCCCACCAAGTCTCAGGATTTTTTGGAAAAAAACAAAAGATGGGTCAATTAGCCCCCCCCCCCACACTTTGATGGTGTCATTTCTATAAGGATAATCGGTGACGTCATTAATGAACAACACCAACAACTGCTTTTCTTTTCTTTTCTTTTTTAATTTATTTTGTTTAATGATCACATAACATAGTAAGTTTATAGCTATGTGTATAACTGGGTTTTATGTTAGGTCATGCAGTATCATCATGTTACATTATCGAGATAAAACAATGTAATCAATTGTTTAAGGGTCCTAATTGCATCAGGGAAAAACACTGTTGATGAATTGTCCATGCAAGAATCACACATTATTGCCTAGTGTATAGTTATCCTTAATGGAATGAATACATTTCTCTTCCACTTATCAATTTATCAAGATCAGAGTACTATCAATGAATATCCTCGAACTTGCTCTGTTATTATACCTGGAATCTTTCTTAAATATTAAAAAAACTTCGTTAAATCTTTACAATGGCCGTGTTCGTTAATTAAACTTTTACTGATTGCTTACACTTATGACTCAATTGCCGCTCTAATATATTTCGCAATATTTGTCAGGTCTGGATAAGCTATGGTTTATAGTTGAGTCGCACGTATCACACGTATATAGATGTAAATATGACTGTACACAATATGATATATTTGATATGCCAAACTCCAACAACAAACCGATAAAGTGCAGTGTTTGTAATGCTTTTTCAGCTATTTCCGTTTTCCATGCTATTTTCCTTTAATATATGCTATCAGTATGGAAAGCTAACTTTTTCCAACCACAATGGTTGAAGGGTCGCGAATTTTTAAGAAATCATCTCCCAACAACTATAAGTAGCAAGATATTACAATCTAGTCTAATAGTTTCTGTATTCGAGAATCTACAGGACACAAACCTCAACCATAACTAGAACTGCATTTGCCTGCATATACTCAGTATAGTAGTGCGTGTGGAGTGATTGCAGTATAAGGAAGAACTTTTCGGTTGTTCATGCAGGTGTTATTTATTGGGGGCGCAAACCACACCAGGGAGTGTAGTCATTTAGGTACTTACATAGTGAGAGCGGCTTTGAGCGCCGTGACAGGCTCAGAATAAGTTGCCTACGCACTAGAATCTGAAACTGCAAATGTACAGAGACTAAATGCAACTGTAAGTTCAACGCCTAGTCATGTAGGTATATAGTGTTCACTTGCCAGTTATGTTAATATTGTAGCGCGCACTACAATAATCATTTGATCCAGGTGATAAGATATAACTGTGATGGACAACGTCACTTACAACAGTTAAGGAAAACACTTATTCCATTTGGGAGATAAGGATAGGTATAATTTGCCTGTACACAAAAGGCTGATGACTTGATCAAGTTTAAATAGGTCACCATCGTATCACTTCGGCTTTAATTTTTTAATGGATTTTTGTTTTATTGCAAAGAAAAAAACACTCTTGTGATGTAGATGTAGTTTGCAAATATTTAATCTCAACCATTGAAGTGTATATATATCCTTATGGTGACATCGGTGTCATTGTCAACACTGTTAACATTGTACGTTGCAAATGTCAGAAATTAAAGGTAGCTTTCAGATCATTGGCGCTATAATATCACATATTTGCTAAAACGGCAGCCCTAGACGAGACATTTAAACTTAGCATAATCTCCCAAACGGAGCAGATTTTTTTCTTAACTATTTTGGGCTTGTTTTTCTTCAAAGATATCTCTATCATATTTAGCAGCTAACGGTGGCAGTTGGGGTTGTCTGTCTCCTTTAAGTTTGTATACTTACAAGCAACCTTCTATAACTTTCCCAACCGCTGTCATATTTCTGTTCTCGAGTAAAAGTTCCGTAAGCAAGTAGCAGGTATACGTGCATGATACCACATGCTTGACACGAGAGGAATGTCAGTAACATCTGTTCATGCTTGGCACGATAACTATACCGACTGAAAACTGTTATTGAGTGATACAGTAAATACATAAAAAGCTTAACGACCCATAATTACCAGGAAGCTAAGCGAGTTACTATACTGCCTATATTATAACCTTGCAACGTATCATAATTTAAATATGTCCTAATTTATTGTCGACGACGAAATCTATAAATGATATGGCCTCTAGCTCAGGTCATTTGAATTTCGTTTTGAAAGTTATATTTCTTACTTGCAGTCGGGACCCAAAATATATGTGTATTTCGATCGTTACAAGGGGTGCAGGAAGGAGCAGTCATGTCAGTAATTATCTTGTTCTGTGAATCGCATATGCAGGGGGTTGGCAGTGGACTTCCATCCCGATTTAAACAAATGCTATTGGAGAGACTGCTGCGTATTGTCATTATTACTTTGGCTACCCTGGTGGTATTCCCTTAAAGATGACCAGGAAATCATAATGCTTCGATGGCCTTTAATAAAATGTATGAAATGTAATGTATTTCAAGCTTGCCCTGGAAATAATTGTATTATGTTAGATGCCATCCACATTTGCAAAGTTGTATATATGAATTTAAAATAATATGATTAACTTATTGTAAATATTGGATGTATTCGAATTTACGAAAAAACGGCTTAACAGTTTTAACAATAAGGTCCGGATGATATCCAGAAGAAACGTTGTATGATATTTCATCACAGCTTGAAAGCCTATAAACACTATAATTATCCCAAATTATTCTTGGACTATGACATCTCATTCACTTCGATTATGTGTTATCTCAACTCCTACGGCCTTGATGGCGCACCTTGGAAGAGGACAAACTTGGCATGAGCCTCAATCCAGCCAGGAAGCTCGCTACAGTGGTGTAACTCAATATATATATATATATATATATATATATATATATATATATATATATATATATATATATATAAACGCATTGAGCTATAATGAAGGGGCACAATGAGAGGTAGCCGCCATTTCCTCGGTATATGCTCTTATAACATAATTACATTGATGAATGATGTCTTCATTGATTCCTGATACCTTTAGCGCCAGGACATCGCAACGTTTCAATAACAACTTCGCACTTTCGTGGTATGTTACCGGTATCTAGTAAACTAATAACTTAATATTTACAAAAGAAACTCACAAAGCAACCAGGTTAACACTATTGCTGGTGGTTTTCTTTACAGTCAATAAACGATCAAAGCAGGGAGAGGTTAGTTAGAGTATAGAAGTCCTCTGAACAATAACAGTACTCGGTATTATTTATTTTCTCTGGCTCAGTACCAATTTTCTCTCATCCAAATATACCAGTTAGGACATTGTTCCGTGGGAGCGGTGGGGCTGTCGTTAAGGGTTTGCGTTGTTATTCTTTCGTCGTCGCTACATACTTTTATTTTCCAAAATATAGTCTTGAGTATTATGTCTGACCGATTTCCAATCATCGGATGCTCAATTAAAACATGCCCTATCGAAAGGGGTAGTCATGGGCTACATCCCCGGGGGCCGTGGTTTAATTAGGGGCCCGGGATATATGGAGGGGAGGGAATAAGATGGAAGGGAGCCGAGGTCATGTAGAATAAGGAATAATGTATTGTGATGTTCATAATATACTTCAGACAAAATTAAGAATATGAATGGTGGGGGGGTGACATGCCTCTGATTAAGAAGTCGTACACTTTACGATGGGGTTTCCAGTTAATGTGGCAAAAGGGAAAGTTAAGATTACAATACAAACTATATACAAATATAAGAAAAGGGGAAACACTATATAGGTTCATGTTCTCTGAGGTACAGGACACAGCTGTGACGTAGTTTAAATTTGTAAGTCATTTGTCACCATCGTGTGAATTACTATATGGTATGGGCGCCAAGACAAGTATAAACATCATGTCCAATACTATATGGTATGGGCGCCAAGACAAGTATAAACATCATGTCCAAAGTGAACATTTTGCAGAAGTGCCTCTTGTTGAATGAGACTGATATGGATGTTATAATCTAGTGAGCTCATATATGGAAACTGGCGCTTTCTGTGCGTTATCCGTTATGTCGTAAAAATTTATGACTACGTCTCAAACATTAGAACACAAGAAAGTATTCACACTTAAGGAACGTCGTCTGCGTGCCCGTTAAGTATCTTTATTTATTTATTATTATTACTATTTTTGTTAAGGATATAACAGCTATACGCGTAGAACAAAGTTGTTACGACTAACCTCTTTCGATATGATGGCTAGTTGATTATCGTTACTGTTTTTGGTTTCTATTAAACGCGAGGCGGTGCCGTAATAGTCACTCATTAATGAGGATCGTGTTATATTATGGCAGCTGTCGATCTGTCATGCGAGACCAACAAATAAATCGTCTAAGATTTCTCGTAATTAAGCAACTTTGACTTTTAGACCAAAGCTTAATTGAAACTTACTTGCAGATGTAAATATATAAGACCTATACATATAGGAAGGACTACACGGAGACCGTTCCATTGTAGCTTTTCCCTAATTACAAACTTGGACCGCCCTGCATGCACGCGTGCTCGTTGGTGGAGTATGCGCACTGGATTCTACTGAGACTGCGCAGTTTGGTCTATTGCGAGTTGTATGATCACCGTTAAAGTGACAGTGTAAAGAGGAGAGTTAAAGTGATAGTGTATATGCAATTATCACTCTGTGCTTTCGAGATATTCAAGTATTCCTTGATATGATCTCAGTTTGTATCATATATAGTGAACTTGAAACAAACAGATAATATGTGATGTCACGTTTGCACACTGAGAGAAAAATGTCGTGGTTTTCCTTAGTTTATTAACAACAGAACTGCAACCCAAGTATAACTATATAACCGTCACGGCGGGTCGATTCGCAAGTGACATGATATTCCAAGCTATCAGCATTCATGTGGTGGGAAGGACATTTAATTTGGAAACCTCTATTTCAACTACAAGCTGCTTATAAATAAAAATGACGAATTGAGTGCGTAAGTCAATGGAGCCATTAATTGTGGTGTAGACACATGATAGCCCTGGCAAGCCGCAAATCTATATCCAAGGGATAACTTTTTATTGTTCATTTTTTCAGAGGGGTACAGTTGAGGTATAGTGAATGTGATGTTTCCATGTATATAATGACAGGAACTGGATTTGATCTTGGCAAGCGTTCTATGGTTGAATCAGCGTATATAGTACCATATTGTGCCTATGAAGTAAATCATAAAGACGTGCCATTGGTAATGCATTAGGTGCATCTGGAGATAAATTTTATATACAAGCATTGGAACTGTTAAGGATCTCGAGCGTTTGGACGGAAGAGCATACAGGAGAAGATCAGGAAAGTAAGCATCAGCTTTCCGTTTAAAAACAAGGGGTGAACCAAAGTATTATTATTACCTATAGTTTTTTTATTGTCAATTACTTAATAACAAATATGAAAAGTGTCTAAATAGTTCCAGGACACACTGGCAGGTTTGAGATTTGGAGGGGGTCAGATCAATATTCAATGGTGTTGTGGTTATTTGGGGATCATAGTCCCACCCCACCTCACCCACTCCTCTCGCCCCAACGCGATGTCAGGGTAATGAGTTAAGTGAAATCATGAAACTTTACATTGACCTTTTTTCAAAGTATACTTGTATACACCATACTCCGTTTGTCAACCCATATGTTATAGACGTGAATTGCCACGACTCCTACCCTGGGGGAAAGGATACGTTTAGGTCAAGGAGTAATCATATAATAGTGTCATTTTTTATAATATTCTACACCTAATCCACACCCTCGTCCACTATTATTTTGTCTTGCTATTTCTTACTGGAGACTGTAGCATCTTCCACGAAAAAGCACATTGCTTTGTTTCCTGAATATGGTGAGCTCTGGAATAATATGAATTTCTCCGCTCTATCTGACTGTTCGTGCGAAGACGACGTTAACGTAATAAATTGTGACTAGCGAGGACACAGTATACCTAATTTAATCATTGACTGTGACTAGCCGGTAGCTAGAATTTGGATTGAATTAATTCATTTAACCTGACCAATTGTCACTGATTTGTGTGAGCAGTGCATAGACTGAAAATAAATCATGCCTGTTTAGAATAAATAATATCATCTTTTGTTGTTTAACATGTATATAGGCCTTATTCCTGTCTCGAAACACAACGTATACTTTATCTACTACTGTAGTATATATACATACATATGACGTCGTGACGTAAGAAGCAACAAAAACATCGCAAGATACATCTCGTCAAAAACGTCAAAATATTGAATACATAATATTTACTTTAAGTGGTTATTTATTGAATGTTGGATACTTCCGTCGCTTAATTAGACAGGGTTCTTCTATAGAACCGACAAATTGAACCTTGAGGACTTATTAAAATACACGTCCAGAAATTCCTAAACCCCTTCATCAAAACCGTTCAGCTCTATCAAACAGGATTTTGCTTTATTCAAAAACGATCAGTCTGTAAGAGGATCGTTTAAGGTAGCCTCATGCTAGCTTTCGTCAACTCCTCCCCCCCCCCCCCCCCTCCTCACCTTCTACACACTTCCTCCAGACTTCCTTGCCCAGTTAGCACCTCCGCAGGTAATTTCCGTTGTAGAAAACCTCGGTGTCAAGTATGTTACCCCTGGCACGTTCATCTTAAAATTCCCAATGTTGACTATCGGCTAAAACCCTTTCTTGTGATTCTAACAAAGTAATTTACAGATTCTACTGTGTCATTTGTAAAGAGGGCAATTATGTATGTGAAACAAGTTCTAAGTTCCGTTGACGCTTAAATAATCACAAAACTCAATTCGTGATAAATTTGCAGGATTCTTCTTTTCCGAACATTTTATTCTTGATAGACATTCTCTCCAAAATCTAAATGTGTTTTAATTGCTTCTAACTTCAAATCTGTAACTGAACGTAAACGGAAAGAAATCGATTGGGTCTTTCGTATTAAGTCTCACGTCACCGGCCTCCACAAAAACTTGGGACCCCTTAACAGCTATCAGTTCTACAAACATATTATATATATAGTTATATATAGTTATATTTATATATATATATATATATATATATATATATATATATATGTATATATATATTTATATATACATATATATATATATATTTATAAATATAAATATATATATATATATATTTATAAATATAAATATATATATATATATATATATATATATATAAATATATATATATATATATATATATATATATATATATATATATATATATATATATAGTTATATAGTTATATATAGTTATATATAGTTATATAATAATGATAACTTAAAAGGCAAAACGGAAATATCGTTGTTTTCTATTTATTTTCAGAGACTAAATATGGATCCTACAAGGCATTACAAGCTATCAACTTGTCCTATATGGTCCTTGGCAGACAACAGGATATTCTTTCAAGTCGGATGTGCGATGTTCGCAATTGGTTTCTTGATTCCCCACAAAAGTTATTTAACTTCCTTTCTATCCCATGTCTTCATAAGTCTAGCTCACATTGTAATGACATTTTGGGGTCTTCTATACATATGTTCACCAGATGTTTTTGGATGGAATTTATTCTTCTTCATTTTGAATATAATCCATGCTGGATATTATCTTTGGAAAGTATGGCCTGTTGCCTTACAAAGGGAACTTACCGATCTCTACACGACTGTTTTCAAACCGTTTGATGTAAAGAAGCAAGAATTTATTGACCTCTGTAACATTGGGAAGGTCTGCACATTAAAGAACGGAGAGTGTTATGCAGAGGAAGGGATCACGTCAACAGGAAATTTGTCAGTTGTACTGTATGGAAAGTAAGACATATTTTTAAGCGGGAGGGTGCGGGAATGGTACAGGAGGGGTGCGGTGCGATCGGAAGAGGTGCATGAGGGGTGCGGGGAGCACGGGAGGGGTCAAGGGGTTGGGAGGGGAGGGGAGGGGAGGGTTTCAAGGTGAGGGTGAGGAAGGGTTGTGGAGGGGTTCATCATGGGCTCGTGGAGTACGGGATGGCTGAGGAAAGTGTGGAGGTTAATGAGGGGTGCGGGAAAGAGAAGGGTGCGTAGAATTTTACCAGAAACAACCGTTTCAAGGCTCATCATTTCACCCAAATATGCTATGCAGTCAAATGTTATAGTCACTCGTTTTCAAATTTCAACAACCACCTCCCTGCCATCCTTAAACCATTTATATCTCTCATAGTCTTTCTTGTACTCTTCTTCGGGACATCTAGGAAAGAACTCTTTGAAAATAAAGGGCCATAATTCAGGACATATTTTGGAGGATCTCTCGGATTTATATTAATCACGCCTCTCCTTCGTTGAAGTGTTGAATTTTCCAAAGCCTGTGATTTTCAAAAGTAGCCTTGAATTTGAGGATATGTTTCATTTTGTTTCTTTAGGCCTATACACTTAATTAATACCTTTTCCTTTTATCCTCAGAGTGAAAGTCTATTGCGGTGGTGAGTTTCTTCACCATATTTTAGACAAACAGTTTCTGGACTCACCAGAATGGGATGCTTATGACAACCACCACCAAGCCGATAAATTTCAGGTAAGGACAATTTGTTGGTGAAGCCGGTAGACTATATGGAACCGAGGATATCTACATATTTCACTGTAGGGTCTCTTACTATCAACTCATATAGTAATTGACGAAGAGGTTGGAGGGAAAAAGGGGGGGTACGGTAAATAGTAAAATATGGCGCTCCTCTGCTTCAAAAAATTCCGAACTTACATGCCCCACCCAATTGACATAGCGTGATACCGAGTCCCAAAAGAATATCATACAACGTGCCATACATCAATGGAAAGGTACAAGTGTAAATATTCAATGTAACATAAACATTGACCTGATAAGAGGATGTCGAAAAACCACCAGCTATGCTTTTTAAGGTTTATCACGGTACTGGGAGGCAAGTGCCCCCCCCCCCATGACTCCCCCTCCCCTCCTTTTAGCATTGTAGTTGGGTCTGAGTGTCTGTGTCTTCAGTATTTTCTCTCCTGTTCAGGGTCCTTGATGGGGACTTGAGTGTCCCTCCTGATCATTTTTTCCTATTCAACTAAACTAAACTACTCCATATTTGTGGTTATTTGGATATAAACAACGCCCTCTAATTGGCATTCCTTTGTAGAGATGATCTAAGATTTCGTTGATAACTCCTTTAAATCACTTAAATTTTCCCACTTTTAAGAGTCCCATTTTCAGATACATGCGCTCTGTAATAATTTCCATTCATTGTTATGGATAGAACATTGAAATATTGCATCGTTTATCTGATTTGAATACAAACACCATACAGTATTTCACTACGGGGCAAAGTACATCTTCAAACGATTGCTTCATATTTTTCGCCTATTGAATCTTTACTACTATACTTCCAAGGATCATTTCTATAGTTCGTAAGTTATTACTAGTGATTCTCGGCCTTTTGGCTAAGATCATGTGTAGTATCTGTTCCCTTCGGGAATGGTGATACACACCTGACGATGATCACACAGTCACAGTCCCGATGCAAGGGGACTGGGGCTGAGAGCGGATCAGTCGTTTGGTAGTTTGGTTTTCGTGCCCAGGTTCTTTCCTGGGTGACTTTTTCTTAAAAAGTATTACTAGTGATTCTCGGCCTTTTGGCTAAGATCATGTGTAGTATCTGTTCCCTTCGGGAATGGTGATACACACCTGACGATGATCACACAGTCACAGTCCCGATGCAAGGGGACTGGGGCTGAGAGCGGATCAGTCGTTTGGTAGTTTGGTTTTCGTGCCCAGGTTCTTTCCTGGGTGACTTTTTCTTAAAAAGTATTACTAGTGATTAGAATTGTTTGGAGTTGCAACCACGATGACGAGTAACAATGTCTCTCTCTGAGCGTGAAGCGGAACAGAAACAGCGTTAATTCGTAGTCTCTGATCATTGATGACCGTTCCTCTGCTCTTCGGAGTTCTGGAGGAGAGAGACATATTCAGAGTGGCTGCAAACATAGTAGTGTTATTCTTATTAAACAATGTAAAGAAAGATCACCCAAAATACTAACAGCATGGCAAGTGTGTCGTACCGGCATGTAAATAATTGCAATAATTGACAAATTTGCCATTTCAATTTTGTTCATTTACGAGAGGACAAAATATACATTGATGAGTAGTACCGGTATGTTATCATATGTACAGGCATTGTTTTACTTTTATGTATCATTGTACTCAATTGTTGTTATTCTTTCTTCATACAGTTTTGTGTTTGTATCCAAAACGTATTTTTATACTCTTTCTATAAGTTTTCAATACATATCGATATCTTTATGTAACGAAATAAATATGAATATACGCAGGGGGAAGGAGCCGGGGGGTCACGTGGGGCATGTGCCACCCCTCCCCCAATTTTTTTCCAAAATAGCAGATGTGCCCTACTGGCAAATAAAATGTGCCCCTTTGATGAAGAACTGTCTTTTGGACATCGTAAGCCTTTGTTAATTTTAATGTTTTATTTTATTTATTTCACGTGCACCATAATAGTATTGATAGCATACTAACACATCATATATATTTAAGTAATATGGCCGGTGGGTATCGGTTTATAGCATAACGATTGGTGGTTATGGAACGAGAAAGTGCCCCTCTGATGTTTTGCCCGCCCCCCCCCCCCAACATTTGGAAGCTTCCTAACCCCCTGAATAAACCAATACAATTATACGAACAATATGACATAATTTCGTGAAACGCCTCTTCTCTTCCTTGTAGGTTACATTGAAGGCAACGTCCTATTGTAAGTACCTGATGTGGCAGAGGGAGACATTACAGGATTACATAAGTACTAATCCCTTCATGAGACACGTCTTACTTCACTTAATCGGACACGACGTCGCAAAGAAATTGACTCTATTAACGGAAAGACAGTGGAATCGAGTTGGAATCAAACCAGACATAAGGCTTTCAGCATTCGAAGCTGAACAATTGCAATAAACAGCGATTTTATTTTTTATTTTAAACTTTATATCAGTTCCGTCTTTGAATTTTATACTTGAATTTATACGATTACTATTTTATAAACTAACTATTCTTTCTTTTTTCCCCCTCCTTTATAAAAGCATGCAGTTTTTTTTTTCAATTTTAACCGTCTTAAATGATGAAAGCATGAACACAAATTCATATATTCATGTATAAAATTATAAGAGGGCGTAATATTACGCATTCTAACTTTTATATATTTACCTATATACACAGGATAGACTATTTGCAGTAGATAAAAAGATTGTTAACAATTCCTTCAATGGCAAATGGATTTACTGTAATAGAATGCCGACATATGATGAATGATAGATGTCAAACGCTCACTTGCTCAGTGGTGGTGTAAGTAAAATTTACCATCGAGGGGTGGAAGGGAGTATGATGGGGGCAGCATGCACGAAAGGCAGTACAAGCCTAATACCAAGGGCGTAGGAACCGGGGGGCTGGGGGGCGCCAGCCCCCCCCCAGTGAAAAATATGGGGGGCGGAAGTATCATTCCGCCCCCCGCTCCGCAAGTCAGAAAACCCCTTTTTCATTTCCAAATTGAGAAAAAAATCTCATTTGGAGCACCAAATTGCATTTAAGGCCAGGTGAAAATGCAAAATTCTTTACAAAATGGAGTGGGAGTTGAAGTGTGCTATATTGCACCAAATTGCATCTGAGGCCACTTGGAAATGCAAAAAAAATTCCAAAGGGGAGGGGGACACCCCCTCCCCTTAGACCCCTCCCCCAGGCCGGCCATCAGTCTTCAGCCCCCCACTCAAAAGTACCTTCCTACGCCACTGCCTAATACGCAACAGTATCGAGAGTATCAAGTAAGGGTGACAAACATTGGTCATATGTTTGTCGAATTGTACACCATGCATGCACCAGTATCTCATATTGAGTCATATTTACTTTTCAAATGCATTGAAAAGGTAAAAGTCAGTAGGCACTGAACATAGCAAACCAAACCCTCCGAAAACTGTTTCTGTATCAGTACAATATAATTATACCACATGGAGTCACCAGGTAACCCCTCCATCTCCCCAGACTCGCCATTCCCGTGACCTACAAAAACTTAGTTTTACACTTATATTACCAAATTATTAAATGCACACTCCCTTCCAAAGATGCGCCTACCTCGTGTGCTCTTCCGGCGCTCCGACCCTCCCACACCCCTCCCCCACGCACTGGCTACGTCACACTGACAAAGTATAATCAATGCCATGGAGAACAAAACTAGTTTTATGCAGGTATCATTTAAAAAATATGGTAGCCTATACATCGATTTACTATCGGTATTATATGAACGCACTTTTTGGGACGCTTTTCGTAATAATTTTACACTGTAATTCATTCTAAAAATGTAAGACTGCAGTCTTTCTTGATCGGTAACAAATATCTCGAGCCTCGAGGGGAAAATACAAAAGTGGGAATAATTACGAGAACGCACTTTATATCGACGGTCACATAAACCGCGCAGCGCGACCCAAAAGTAGGTCGCCAAAAGATTTCGATGAGTCGCTGGACTTAACCAAACTGTTTTCGGAGGTTGTCGATGACTTTCGAATAAGTTTTTGTTTTAATTTCAAGTTCATAGTCCAAGCTTTCTTTGATCCATTCTGAGCATCTATTCTGATGGGTGGGGTCCATGGGCGTCAGCAGGTTTCAGAAAGTGAGGGGGACACTATACTATCTAAGCGGAGCGCCACCATTGGTTGGCGCGTAGCGTACCAGAAAATTTTGGGTACATAAGACCCCCTAGATCGCAGGAGACGGCCTTCCTGAGTCGTTTTTAGTTACATCAGAACCAGATCTGTGAGGAGAAATTTCGTCTCACAAAACTAAATTCCGACAGAAAGTACTGGTAGAAAGATGCCGTTCTGACACCAAGGGAGACGAATTACACAGCGTCCATCTCAAACGAAATATTTTCGGTAGTTTGGTATCATATAATATCCTGCATACAGGCAGAATACTGTCTGTAGGGCCTAAAATATATGATATTACCTTCCTGGTGGGGTCTTCGACTTGTTTTCAAGTTGAAATACGTCGTTGTTTTCTCTGATTCACAGTGTAGGGCAAGGGGAATTCCATTTCTGGCGAGAAGGGGTGCTTCCACAAAACACTCTAAAACATCGTTCAAACATCGCACAGACTTTTATCAGAGGTCTCGGACGAAGCGGGGAGGGTGAATATCGGAGGAAGGGGGATAAAGGGCCAAGCACTGTTCTAATTTCCAGTGCAATTTATTGATAATGATTCTTAAGTTAGATTCTGCTTGAATCAGCTCAGCAATTGTGATAGAAAATCGAGCATATGCATGTGATTTTTTTAATAACTGCTCTGAAAAGTGGGGGGGACAAATGATATGATATCCCCTCCACTTTTGAAAGTGGGGGGGACATGTCCCCCCCGTCCCCCACCTGTTGACGCCCATGGTGGGGTCTGATGGGGTCCTGGCTAAGTGACTTCATGGAAGAGGCTGGGTTGTGGTCCTATACTTTTCAGACCGCTCCTCCATGAATCATTCAATTTTAGTGCACGTGTTCTTCTTATTCTTTTTTTTCTGGAAATATATATATTGGTATTATAATTATTTTGTGACTACATAAATATCTATATATTCATATAGCCCATGGTCTCATAACAGTTTGAGAATTAAATACACATGCTCTCTGTTGAGCGTTGCAAAGCAATTGAATACTCTTAATTTTAATTGCTGAGGGGAAAACGTCTGAGTTTAATAATGGTTAGTAATGGTTGATCCATGGTTCATCTGTCTTGGCTTCTACAAATCGTGTAACATCTCAGGAAGATTGCTTACCATGCCATGAAGTTTCCAATATGCGCGGAGCTTCAGTTTAACTGCATGGTTATCAACGTGACTTTAATTGGTAGATCCAGGCTTACATTGGAATAACATGAATGAACTTTCAGGAGTACGTAACCCATATATCAAGAGGTAAGGGGCGTTGGGAAGAGGGGCTCCGGTCCAATGTATCTAAAGCATCAACAAAACTATAATGCTTCTGGTGAAGTCCCAGATCCCAATAGTTTTTGCTTTATCACTGTTTTTTGATAGCTTTCAACGCCACTGCTACATATATATTGTATGCACTGTTATGTTTCAATTGTGACTTTAGCCTTCAATTTTTTTTTTTTTTTAAATAATTCTTCAACTTATTAAGTTTACATATGTTATTCATATATTAGGGGATTTTCTTTTTTCTTAGTGACGTGAAGCTGCGACTCTGGACGTTCACATTTATGACATTTGGGTGGTGTACACAGACTGGGATACACCTATACGCATGTGCCTTACAATTAACCTGTCTAATATCACGGTAGTGTCTCTTGTTGGAACCAGACACATAGATGCTCATTGAAATGTTTGTCCATTGGTTTTATTTAACTCCATATTCAGTTTTAATAAATGATTAAACAGAGAAATGCTCATGCTTCGGGCTCTGTATACGCAGGACCGACAAGAGAAGGGTGGGAAAGGGTATGTGTGAGGACGTTGCATTCGCTGGGGGTTGGGGCGCCTGAGGAAGTATGGGCTAAAGGAAATGCTCTCTCATTTTGCAGAATTCTAAAATGAAGACTTAAAAAAGGGGGCATGTTGACATAATATGCCATGGGCCCACCTGTCCCCACAGCATCCTTATGTATAGGTCAGTTGATGAAGAGCAGGACTTGTATAGTCTAAAGCATCCTTATGTATAGGTCAGTTGATGAAGAGCAGGACTTGTATAGTCTAAATGAGATCACTATTTTAAATTTACCAAAACTTTCTTTTTATCACAAAGAATTATTTTAGAACTTCCATGCTTCAGTTTTATTTTAATCTCTTACTTTACATACTTTAAGAAAAAACTTAGTTCCTCTCAAAACTCATCTCTCTTTAGGTTTTCAATGTAACACTATGATTGCAATCAATAAAGGATGGAAAAATACCACCATGTTAAACTATCAGACTAAAGTTAGAGACAAATAAAAGAAAATAATTACATGATCATTAAAATAGTGATTTTAAAGATTTGCGTAACATTTTATTTCATGCATGCCAGAAAATAAAAACGTATCTTGACACAGAACAAAGAATCAGTGAAAAAGGAATGACGGATCATAGGTAAAACAACTCTCTCTCCAGATACAGCCCCCTCTTAATACCCTCTGCAGAACTTGTTAATTCCCCTTTCATGTATTACCAATCTTATGATTGACAGACATGCCCATTACCCCCTTGAATCAAAGTATAATTACCATTCCCAAGGGATGGTTAGGCTTCACACTCTAGAGAATCGTCAGAGAACGACACCAGCATATAAACATGACTTTGAAGTGATCTGCTCAGCAGACGACCTTTAGACGTACCTGGTCTTGGAGAATTAAGACGACTGAAATTCAAATCTACCATATGGTATGTCGAAGCCCTTTTAAGAGTGCAAGTCCAAGTTCATTAGCAAGAGCAATGAATAAGGCTATAGCATTTTACCTATTTCTGGACAAATTGACCTGCAAGCAGTGGCAAGAATTCTAGAAGAAAATGTATCAAAAGTCCATATGACACACCTCCCTGCACCATATTCAAAATTTAAAAGAATGTTATTTCAGCTGGCAGTACTAATTACATGGCATGTGCAGTGAGGGAGGGGGTGGGGGTGGGGGTGGAGGGAGGTAAGGGTATCAGACTCAATACAGCATCTAACTGTAACAGACTTCAGAAGAGTTCATAATTCACTAGCATCCATTAGATTACATTGCTATTGTATCAATGGGTCAAAACGATATAAAAGATTACCGTTGGCAATGCACATAGCTTCAAAAGTCTCAATAGATTCTTGTTTTCTCCACCTGTAACACCTCTCTGTTCAGATTATCTGATACATGTTGTATTTTGTAGCTGCTGCAGATTTCCCTTGCAACACTGCGCATTATCTCATGTTTCCGCATATTAAACTATAACAGTTGAACATGATAGCCAAATATAGATAACACTTTCATAAACGCTGGCATACCTCCACTGATACAGTTTCGGATCAACCCCAAGAGCAATAAGTAGTATAAACGTATTTGAAAAAAATAAACAAGCTCAATATACTTCAAAGAAAGGAAACTCTGCCTGGTCAGGATTCAGCAGATGGATCAAGAAGCAGAGAGTACCAGCCAGTCCTTCAAACAGACTGAACGGACTATCGGGAGTCCGGGCCTTACTCTTGAATTCTTCGCTTTCCAGAAACTGGGCAAACTGGACCGCTTTGTACAAATACTGGACTTGCTTGGTCAGTCTGTACATCAGGAGGAAGACGTAGCCATTCCCTGCGACGCCGTGACAGATTCCGGGGCCCTTGAGGAGAAGTCCGTACTCCCAGCAAAGATCGGCACATCTTATGCAAGCATTGAGGTATTTCTCCTCACCCCAGAGCAGGTAGGCTTTGGCAAGCAGATATATTACACCTGTAAAGAAGAACAATAAAACATTAAATATGAATGTTTTTCCACAAACTATGCAGTGTCTATTCCAGCAACTTGCTATATGCTGGGGCTACAACTAGGTTTACATCAAGGTTATGTGTGTGTGGGGAGGGGAGGAGGAGGGGGTGGTTGATGAAAAGATCAGTGACTTGTGCCCCCCCCCCTTCCTTTTGGTACAATTTCCTTAAGATTAAACATGCCTACATGAAAAATTGGTAACTGCCAATATTATTTTCAGCTTTTAAGTTTCCCAATGGTTATTCCTTTTCTTTTTCTATAATCTGTTTATTCACAAAGGCCTTTGGTTAAGCAACCCAATGGATAACTTGGCATACTACTGGTTCATGCCTGATCTACAACTGTGATAGAGCTTTTACATTTTTTTTATTTGTACACAAGAAGCAAAATGTCTCTCAAAAACACTTCCCCGCCACCTTCTGGTTTTACAATCATGAGTTCTACGATCATGAGTTCTACAATGATGTTTTATAATGATGAGGTTTTATAATCATGAGGTTTTATCATGATGAGGTTTTATAATGATGAGTTTCACAACGATGAGTGACAACGTTTACCTGGAGCACCGTGACACCAATGGACGAGACCTTCACCTGCACGACCAGATCTTTCTTCTCCGACAACGGTGGCAAAGTTGCCATCTTCAGCTTGGATGGCAAGGAAGTAGTCCACAGCAGCCTTGACGTCCCTCTCTACTGACGCGTCAGATTTAATGAAGGCCGGGAAGTTTAGCAGAGCAAAAAGTATTCCAGACAAGCCGTGAGCAGCACCTAACAGAGAAAACAAAACAGGAACATAATGACTAATACAAAACATATAAATCATACTAAATATTAATTAATTAATAAATAATGGACAGGAGCACAGAAATTTAAAGCTAGAATGGGATTCGAACCAGTAACCTCGGGTTTTGTAATCCAGATGTCACTGGTTCGAATTTTTAATTCTAGCCATAACTTACTTTGCACTTTTCCATTGTCCGACTAAAGTTTTCAAGTTTGTTTGCTATTATTCATTTACTTTCTATTATTCATTTACTTATGTAATGAATTAATTTGAAAGCAGCTTGCAGTGTTTCCCATTAAAGTTAATTAAGCACATTTAATTACCACCAGAAGCAATATCTGTCATAGTTCTATAGTCAAAAAGTACACTGGAAGATCACAATAAACTCCCTGTAGATCTCGCATCATCCTAGAACAATGCATATCCTACCAGAGTTACAGAGCGATGGGGTTAATGTACATTGTAACATTTACTGTAATACAAGCTCTCATGCACACAGTCCGGCAATGCCAAGTATGTGAAGAAGTAAGCTTACAAATCTTAACTTTCATACTACCAGACTAGATCTAATATTTACTTTACTAACATTAATGTGGTATTTTTATGGACAAATTGTTCCTGCTTGTTCAAAAGTGTGTAACTGTGAAATTGCTATGACAAACTCCAAGAGAGACAACAACATGCTTTGACTTGGATAAACAGAAGCCAAGTACAAGACAATTACATTTGTCATCTCAGACCTCTGGAATCTCCTTAACATCAAACTCTGACAAATACTTGACATATTAGGACCTCTATTGTGCCAACAAAAGTGAAATGTAAGGTAATTAACATGACATGGCGGATTTAAAATATCTTTTAATAGAAGTTACCTAGGTATTGTGTGTTGTGGTATTGATACATATGTAAGGGTAGATTTAAGATATCGTTTAATAGAAGTTTCCTAGGTATTGTGTGTTGTGGTATTGATACATATATAGGGGTAGATTTAAGATATGTTTTAATAGAAGTTACCCAGGCTTTGTGTGTTGTGGTATTGATACATGAGAGGGGATGCAGAGGAAAGCTTCTTTGCAGTCTGTCTTCCAACTTCCACTATGGTCATGCAAATCTCGTTAATGGACCGTTCATCTAACACCTGAGCAGGGAACAAGATGAAATATTAAAAAGGCAATATTTACACATCTCTGCTGTGAATAAGCTGTAATAGTATTGCAATTTATTCTCAGTATTACAAATATCAAAAAATTATCATATTGAATAAATTTATCAGAAATTGTAAAAATATACTTTTTTGGTATCTAGAGCATGGAATCAATTTTGGCTTTCATAGAAAAGTTATAAGTTATATATACACATGCCATAGTTAGAAATGCACTCACTGGTTTACCTATTTGTATACACTTGTACTTTAGCAAAAACAAAATGCATTATTTATCAATGCACACACAAGCACCTTGTTTACCCTCTACAATGCTTGTAAACAAGGACCTACCAAGCATTATTAAAGGAAGTCAATACTCATATGATTCATCTTGAACTCCTATTGGACTGTTTGTCTGTTTGTGTCACCTAGCAATAAGAAAAATGGTTTCCTATACTGATGTCACTGAGTTGGAATACTGTAGCAATTCCCTGCAACCTACATACCGCATTGGCATGTTTAGACTGTTAGCAAGCTTGTTGAAAATCAGTTCCTTTCAGAACCACCAATACCAATTGATATACATCTAATGAAAAACCGTTAAAGGGTTCCATGTGGGGACAAAACAAAAAGCTAGAAGTGTTTCAAATGGTCAGATATTTTCTGGAACTTACAACTCACTTTTATGCAGTAACATACAGTATGTTGACAGTGTTATGTGTGCAGGCTACTCATGCTTTTGTGGCAATCTATGTGTAAACATGTTTTTGTAGTCATTTACAGTAAATGAGCATGGAAACCTTTGTTGAATCTGAATACAATCAAGGAATCCTTTTGTTTTGCTTCACTTTATAGTTTCTCAAAACTAAACAAAGCCTTATAATTGGGAATCGGAAGGAGAAAGCAAACTAGGAATCGGAATAATAGTTCATATCAAAAAGGGAAGTTTGTAACTCAGGAAACTTGACAATGTTTAGCTAAATTTGCTTTGTAAGTTTCCTACATAAAAATTTATTGTTGAATTTGGAAATACTCAATGCAAATTTACGTGATAAAGACACTCATAAAGACTTGTAAGTCTGTACACACATGCACACCTTTGCATAAGTTAACATCTATAACTTAACTAAGATTTCTATGGCAATACAGCTAGTTCAATTTCATTTCCATACAGTAGATCAACCAGTTAACACCACGTGTATACATACTTAAAGCACATCACTGTAGCTCAAAATGTTCTAAGCATACTCAAAATTGACAATTTCTCATAGCTTCCATAGATCTAAAAGTCCTATAACCATCCAAAGTACTCCCATAGTGATAGGAAAACTTTAGACAAATAACATTTAAATATGTCTCAGTGAGGGAAATGTTTTAAGAGTTGCAATCAGATTTAACTGTTACAGTTAGCGCAAAGAATGGTCATTATTTGACTTCAAGAGCATTGTGATCAAGTGGTTAAGGCAGTGAATTGTGATCTAAGCTTTGCAAGTGTGAGTCCTGTTCAGATCGTTATGTTATGTCTTTATCTCCATTGCCTCTCTCTTCACCTAGGTGTATTAATGGGGACATGCAAGGTAAACTGTCAGTTGGGCACTGTTTATCTGCTGCCATGTGGAGGGATTTGTCTCTATGTTTGATAAGTTATCGTAGACCAGGGTAATACTGTGCTGTGCCTTGCGCATCGTTATCAGTGAATATGTCTGCGCTTTATAAATCCTCAATATTATTATAATTATTATTTCTATCATACTTTGCGGGGTTCAATATTCTAGTTATACTGCTGACTTTTCAAAATATTGGTGGCAAGTCTATGAACACAACAGAAACATATTAATTGTAATTCATACAGTAACTTTAGCAGCTGTACCACACAGTACATATTTTGTAGGAAATATTCAGTATAATTTATTCTCCTAAAACTGATAAAATTTAAGAGAGCAAAATTATTTTCGGCTAGAGTGGGATTCACTCTGGACAGCGATCATTACATTACATGTGTTTTCTCAACTGATCTATCCAGCCCTTAGTCAGTTTTGGGGGGAAGGGGGTGGGGAAGGGGAGGGGGAAGGGGAGGGGGGTCAATCTGAGTCAGCAGCAACATTACCTTGCATACAGTGTATTAACCAGAGATCACAAGCCAATTTCATTTGATAAAACCAAGAATGTGGCCGGGAAAGGACTTCAAGATAAATTTGGCTTCTAATGTACAGCCTATTAAATAGCTATTACTGCGGCAGATGGTAGAATGCAGATCTTGTAATTCGAGGTCACTCACCGGTCTGAATCTCATTCCAGCCTAAACTTTCTTTGCTATTTTCCAGACCTGCTTATATCTCATGATCAGGTGTTCATTGTTCATTTATTTATGAAATCAATTTAAAGCAAATCACCTGTTCAGAGAACTCTTTGCCAATGGTGTGTACACCACACAGGTATCCAGCACGGCCCAGCAGGACTTCATCAGATCCACAGCGGAGATAATCTTGATACTGGAAAGGTGGATTACAAATCTTCTTCAAGTCTCCATAACTTAAAAAAACAGTTGTAAAATAATATAAGAACTACCATGGTGTCAGACAGATTGCAAACTTTAAATTTAAGAAAAAGCTTGTAGGGATATTCTTCCAAGTCTGAAAATTATTCAAGGATGGATTCCTCCAAAACATTTTTAATGGCCAAGTATTTGATACAATTTGCTTGAGTTGGTACAGGCTGCTGACTGCTTCACCATGATTGGTAATAGACTACCTACCTTTCAGACATAAAAACAGCAATATATAAGACTTAAAAGGCCCGGTTAAAAAAAGCACAAATTTTACTTTATTCACAATTTTTAATATTAATTAAAAGTGTCATGATAATGGTAAGCTTGTCAAACTGTAAGAAGCATTCAGTTGGTCATACCGTTTTAAGGTACAGTGATGCTCAAGTGCACCACAGACTGGCAAGACTGGCAAACAAGAGCGGCGGAAGCACTTTTAATCTGGGGGGGCACCGACGTCAAAGGGCACTTTGCAGAAATTTGAGTGGACTGTTGCAGCCTGATATTTAGTACCCTTTATAACTCTTATTGTATTATCTTATTTGCGTATACACATCACTCCATCAATGCCCCCCTCCCACCCCCTTCAAGGAAGAAATACATACTAGCACTGCAATGTGCAAATTGGGACACAAGGAACAAGTTTCCTTTCAAGACAAAATGAGGTGAAATCATGCTAATTGCTAAAATAGGAATCTGCCGAATTAGAGTTTATTTCTTGTTACCTGTAAGCAATTATTTCCATTCGAAATAGCTTTGAGTTTGACCCATCGAAAGTCATTAAAAGTCAGGGTTGTAGCCAGGATTTGCAAAGTTGTAGGCACGTCTATCTGAGCAGAGCGTTACCATCGGTTGGAGCGGAGCGTAAAAGATATTTTTCGGTTCTACAAACCCCCCAGGTGGCCGGAAACGGCCCTTCTTGAGTGTTCATTCTGGTTCCCTGGCCTCTTGCTAACTTGAGACACCTCATTCAATATTACTTTTAAACACCAAAAAACAAATGAGTTAAAATAGTACGTAATTCAATACTACATAATGTATTTAAAGTAGCAAGGTACATGTACAGAGTGGTCTTACTTTTCAACTTCTGATACTTGCAGATACAAAGATAGGCCAGAAATGTCTTTGATACAACTATAGCCAGTAATTGTCTTTGATACTGTAGCTAGTGCATGTTTATCGTAAGGCTGTTTTGGAACTTGGAATGCCGATCTTGACAACAACAGGCAACAAAGTGCTGCAGCTCTATATGCCTATATATATAAAGTCTGTTAATCAACGATAGGCTTATTTGACTGTTGAATGTTTCTCAACTGAAATTTTATCTGTGTAAACGGGTTCTTAACTAGATGTTAAAAAACTGACAAGATCGTATCCTAGTCTTTTTCGGAGGGTAGAGTGTTGAATGAAACAGCACGCGATATGAATGACAGCCTAGATGACAGAAGAATAGGTCACCTAATATAGCCATATTCTTGCAACGTTCATTTCAATAGTTTCTCCTGTCTAGACTCTTAAACTCGTCCAGCAAGCTGATATGGATTTGAATTATGGGTGTTTTAATAAAAAAGATAACTAGGCCCGGGCCTACTACATACTGGCTACGTCCCTGATAGTTCTAAATTAGGATTAGATACTGATACTTAGATACTCTTACTGAAATATCGCTGACCTAATAAGGTGATCAAGAGTACAAGTTTTATGTAGAAAAAGGGCAAATTTTTAACCTGAGGAAAAGTGGGGGGGCACGTGCCCCCTGTGCCCCTCCCCCCCCCCCGTTCCGCCGCCCTTGCTGGCAAAACAGCCTATGTGTATGTAATTGGGTCCTTTCTTAGGCACTTCTGATGGGGAAGCACACAAAATGAAATTGACAGTAAGTTGGGTACACATGAAAGAAACATCTTTAACTTGGTCAATGGAGCCGATTGTTTTAATAGGTATTGAAGGACACAGACTATGCTGCATTTTCTCAAAAGCAAAATACTTTCAAACTGACAGTTTCAAAACAGCTGGTACAACCTGTTACAATTGATGTGACAATTACTTAGGTACCACCTTTATTTTGCTGATTGTAGGGCCTACAAAGTACAATAGGCTACAGTTCCTATACATATCTACATGATACATATGTGTTGTAGTGCAATGTAGCAACGATTTGAAGCTTCAGGGGCCATCCCTTAACCCCCACCATGGGCCCTGTGGCAGGTCCCTGGGACTGGACCCTGTGGCAGGTCCCTGGGAATGGGGCCAGCTTGCCTTACGCCTTTGCAGCACCCCTGGGCAGGAGTACTAACAGCTGACAATGCACTGGCATTGCATTTAATGTATGTGAACGCTGTTTTCATGCAAAGATGTGAAAACTAAAAGACATAACTAGCAATTTGAACAAAGGTTTATACAACACCTCTTCCAACTTTGAATCATGGGGTAAATGCAAGGGCCAATGAATGCATAGATTATGACTGCACGGAATGCCAAGAGGCTACAGTACAGTATAGGCCTAGGCTAGGTTACAGTAAGCCTACCTCTTCAGTAACTGTGACACCGTTTCTGATTGCACATTGCCGACTTGCTTTTGAAACAAAGCTGCTGCAATCAGCACACCACCAGTTCCAAGAAGAAGTGCTGGTTTAACTTCATGTTTTTGGTTCATATTTTCATATTCTATCGACATTTGGATGCAACTAGCGGTGAATTCAAGAAGTTTCTTGTCACTGTTGTGAGGAGGTAAAGCTAGCAGTCGAGTCAACGCAAACGCTACCCCAGCAACCCCAAGATACAGGCCCCCGGCACAGCATCGTTGTTCGAGACGATATTCTTGGAGCAGTTTGTTTTTTATTTGACAGATTTGCTCTTGAATTGCTTTCCGTGGTACTTGATAGTTTTGATCACCTGTGAATGCAGGAAAAGTGTTTTTGAAGTATCGGATTGAACCCGACATTTTGACGAACTACAGAACTGAAAGCTAGCTCGACAATACGGAGTATGGAACGCGAAATGGGTCACTAATTTCGTAACAAACCAAGGCGTGTAGAGAATATTTGCAAGAGGGATAATGCTTAACTCTGTCTGTTTTGCGCAATTGGGGTCAAGTAAGACCTACGGTGAGACTTTGCCGTTTTAAAGGTGCTGCTCCATACTTCTGAGAAAACGTCGCAACATGAATGGCAAATCGGGAAAGGGATCAACCACCACTGCGGAGCAAATGCACCCAGAGTAGCCTATTAGTGTACGATCGAGACGGCAGTATGGAGACATCAAATAGTTATAACAATAATAGCAAAATAGTAAAACTTACACAATCAGACTCAAAAACTAAAGAAGGGGGCAAATTTGGACAAGGCTTTAAGCAGGTCGCCAATGGAATGTAGATGTAAGTAATATAAGAGTTCATAAATCATAAATCATAAATACCATGAAAATATACCCTAGATGTAATTGACAAGAATATCATGATAGATGGTGCCTCAATTGGACTTGCACCTAGATATGTAAAGAGAACTTAGGTAGGGTGCACACAGGGGTATTCGGTCCCTCATCTTAATTCGGCCATTTTAATTTATTTACCAAATGTATGCCATTTATCGGGAATTTAAAATGCTAATTGAAACCTGATATAATTATGTATTTCCTTACTTCTACGTCATGGCATTTTCACGTCACATTATTTTTTATTTCTTCACTAAATCAGATTTTCTACAATCTACCTGATTCCTAATGTCTTTCGATTTAAGCCAAATATAACTTTTTGGAATATTCTTCAACTGTTGTCGATATGCCATAGTAATATCCAATGCTTTTCAATAACACAAATATCTTATTTTTATTCTTACATCCATATTTTGTCACTTTCTTTTCGCTTATATGGTGCTTCATGTTATCCCATTGTGCGGTATGGTTGTATATGAGGCGGGTGGGGGAGTTTGGGGGAGCTAGTGGTAATGATGAATGTGCAAGGAGCGATTAAGAAAATGTGTATGATGTGGGGACTTATATTGATCTTATTAACGTTATTGTGTGTGTATACTCAATTTCCCTTTTTCTATTAGTGCCATGGCCGATTATACACTGAATTCTAACTAAAACGTTTTCATAGAGTGTTTGATTAAAAACCATGAATGATGTTTTCTGATTGCTCAGTCATAATTATGTAATGGCAAAAATTCCCGTTGTCAGAATTTGCGCCGTACATCCCTGTTTACCTCCGATTACTAAATACAAGTTGCAAATAATAAAAGATCGATACTTTCTCTTATGTTCCTCTGTGCAGTTCTGTGTTACTCTTTCCAACGCAAACGGAACCTTAACTTCATGAAAATGCAATTGAATCTTTGTACAGACAATCAGTTGGGACGAGTTGTCTATACTGCAGGTTAATGCCCCGCTTTCAAAGCGCTCCGCGTAATGACAGTATCAGTCGAATGAATACCATTTGTCTTTCAGATCAAATTTTAGAACTGTTTGTACTATCAGTACGAGTGCTTTGATGCATAATTTGAAATAACAGTATAGAGTGGAATTAGCATTGAGAACATTGTCCCAACTGGCTGATGTATACAGAACGTTGTACCATGGCTGTACATGGATATTATATGGCAGATATGTTCTTCAAAATTTACTGTGGTTTTCAAAATTAGAATAAATAACACGATGAATATTCATTACGCTTCTACGTTCTCCACCCAGTTGGGACAATTTTTTCTACACTGTATTTTTATCCCGCTTTTTTTTCAGAGCACTCGTATTGTCAGTTTGAGCAGTATGGGTATCATGTTTCTATCAAATCAAGGTAAGGAACTGTTTGTACTGTCAGTAATAGTGCTGGGAAGCATGATATGGGATGACAGTATAGAGTGGTAATAGCATTCGGAAATTGTCCCACAGCGTATATCGATTCAGTGTCGTAATACGATAACAAAGGGCAACGAATAAATGAGGGGCTTTCCCCTTTATAATATTGGCAAATGGTACTGAGCTAACTGAACTTATGTTTCTCGTCTGTGATAAATGCAGCTGTTGACGAATAAATACTTCAGGATTTGACAACAAAATCAAAACAAATTGAGATGATTGTTAAATGTGTTGATCATTTGTAGAAACCTCACTGCATGTGATAACATTTTTTTTTCTATTTAACAGTTCTTCCGAAATATCACTGTTTAGTACGCAGACTGTTCTACTATGTAGAGTAAGACACGCATAATGAAATTAATATATTGGTAGAGTCGTGTGTTCATGTATCGAATGTGAAAATATAAAAACATCCTGGTCTCTGCTTCGTCTCAGCGAGTTTTCACCTCTCATTGGAACTAGGACATGCCATTGAAACCAGGACATGTCATTAGATGTCAAACTTATCATTTTACTTACTGTTCCAGTTTTAACATTTTTGATACTTCTAACTATATAACTTGCGCAAGTTGGATCTAGGTTTGTTTTAACATAATTATAAACTTGCGTTAAAACTGTAATGATTTGTACGCTAACTCCATTGAGTTTAATTGTTTAATTAACTTATACTCTTCTGTTTTAGAAACCTATATTTTACTGTGCATGTCTGTTAATGAATGATTTCTTTCTCAATAAAGAATATCGCTTTCTTTCGTTTTAGTGCCTGTGTGATTGCAACTTGTCCTGTTCAATTAGTTTCACCTCACAGCGTATATTTCCGCGGACACAGGAATGACAAAATCAAAACAAAAAGCAGCGTTGCCCTTATATGTGTACAAAGTCTCTTTTACCTTATTAAATTGACTACCCATGTAGGAAAAGTGTTACACAACTTTTCATATAATTTTGTCTCAAACAGTTCATGTGATCAAAGCGTCGTTGACATGTTCTACTAAACCTCTTCACTCCTCGCCGCCTCTCCTATCCCCGCCCCTACCCGGTCCTTCTTCGCAAAACAGTGCAATAAAATTCATATTGCCCTGTTTATTTTACGTTGTCAGTGAGGCGACCCAAGTATCTGTCAGAGTACTACCCTCCCCCCCCCCTCCCCAACGTCAAGAAGGAAAGTCGGATTTTTTTAGTTTTTTTTATAAAATATGTCATGCCAACCCCCTCACCCTTAGGAAACTATTCGGCCACCTATGCAAACTAAATTCTAGCTGCACCCCTGCTTCTACGACTTTCTATAATGATTTAATTCATGTTTATAACATTCCATGTAATACTCGAAGCATAAGTGTCATTTAATACACAACTAATCACATCCCCGCATGTGTGCGTCTTTTCTTGTAATCGGCGACACTAAAAATAAATTTCTTCGGTTTGTGCTGGTTTGGGTAAAATTATTAATAATTATAATCAATGGGGCGAAAATGGACGACAATATCACCATAAGATTAAATAAACGGAAACCAAATAGGATTCATGAAATTATTTTGCCAGCCTACCAAAATAAAAATATGGACTTTCATACTTTAGCTGGAAAAAAAGTGAAGAGTTACAAGTTTCTTTGACAGAATTATGAAATATAGCCTAGGTCACCTATTCATAACAGGAGAAACCAACATTGTTTTCCTGGTGAATAATTAACCAAGTCATCGTTAAACTTGATAGATAAGTGCTCTACATCCTTCACTTGAAAGTCCCTTACATCAGAATCATTCAAATCGAAACTGAAAACACATATCACTTCAACCAATTAAGTATCCCATGCATATTTTCAAAGAACGATATAGCTCTTACAATCGTATATACTTTTGTTCTAATCCAAACACAGTTAAACCTGTTAACATTTCATTTAAATACATCATCACAAAAATCTATACTGCATCTTTGCAATACCTCGACAAAGTAAACAATATGTGAAGAAGCTATAAAATTTATGTTCTTTTGACGAAACAAATCGTATTATTGAAAATTATTTCATGTTTGTTTTGGGGCATACACGATTCTTAGAGACAAACTGTACATAAGGGCTATATCATATCATCAGTAAGTTAATAACAACATAATGTATTAAAGTGAGAATGCTATATATAGTAACATTAATATCTGAAATTTGTATTTCTAATAATCTACAATGATTATAAGTTGGAAAGCTTACCTTTAATCATAAGCCATGCTAATTTATGACTAAATTATCCTTTTGTCTTCCATGATAATTATCACCTACATTAATAATTTGAAAATAAGTGCTCATTATATTATGCAAAATATTTAAGAATTATTTCAAATGTTTTATGCTAGGAGCGTGCAATTATTCCAATTCCCCTTATAAAATTATTCCACCGCTTGTACTGTACACCGAGTGAAGAATAACTAAAAAATATTAATTGTTAATGAGTAAACATCATTCCAAACGAGAGATGAGGTCAGTTCACGTTTTCAATGTAGACATCGTTCGATGAATCTACTTCTAGGCTAAAATAATTTGGCCCCTCTTCAGCGTAACGTTCTATAATAGTCTACAAGGAGAGAGAACATTAAAATGTTGAGTAATATTATAATATAATATTATATTATAAATGACTTTATATATATATATTTTTTTTTGCTGATTAACGCAACATTTTTGATGTTCGTTGCCCAGTTTCATCAGCTTAAACATAGCTACCAATCATCTTTCGAATAAGATTGACTCTATAACAGCGACTATTGAGCTTACTAAGGCTTACACTATCCTTTTTTTTAACAAATGAACGTACTCAAAGGAATCATAGATTATAATGTTCCCATTGGACGACCATACATTTCCGTTTCTTTACCCGCCCTCTCAATTACTCACATTACTCATTAAGCTCTATAATTATTGTAATTTTGTATTAATCGTCGCCACTTTAAATTCCCAACCTTTCGACATTTAATGTTGCTATAGAAATACCCAATAGAGATTTATGGTTGAAAACCTCAAAACACATATTTCTCATCACGCAATAATTAAAATATTACAAGACCTAATTGTACTCAGATCGATACCATATCATTATTTTCACAAATTTACGAAGTTATCTCACCTTGTTCATATCATTCAAGAACGCCTGCAGAGTCATATGAAGATTTGAAAATGAGGGTCGTTTATCTACCGATGGATTCCACATTGAAAGCATGGCACCGAATCTAATAACGAAAAGAAAAACTCACAAGAGTTTCAATAACACAATAAACATTATGTTAAATTAACATCACATCATGACATCAAATAACGTTCATGAATAATCTATTTGTTGTTTCAGCGAGAAGACACTACAATAAATTCCTCAACTTTTATCATAAATAAATATTAAACTTATGCAGGCAAACAGGTTACTGCAATCTCTTAAACCAAAGGGAATATAAAATCGTTTCAAATTTGAAGAAAGAACTGTAATGTCCAAATAAGTGCTAAACGACTTGATATACTATTATCCAAACTATATGCGTACTCGTGATTTTATCACACATTATGTATGAACTGATCACCCAGTTGGGACATTATTTTCTATACTGTAGTGTCATTTCCCGCTTCATAGCACTCGTATTGTCAGTATACGTGCAGTATGAAGATCATGTTTCTATCATATAAAAGTTAGGAACTGTTAGAGAAGTTTTAGCATAAGGAAAGAGAAGTTTTAGCATAAGGAAATTGTCCAACTGGCTGAACTGATACGTACATTCCTCCCGCACACGACCTCGGTTGTTCCAAGTATTGTTTGCGCCTCAACTTGTCTTCTATCTCAGCACAAGTTAGACCTCCGAAAGGTGTTTCTCCTGTAAACCAAGTATATATTTCAAAACGACACTTGTTTTACTTGAATATATAGTAGGCTATATTATCTTTTTCATTAAACGAGGACCAAAATGTGCCTAATAAAGAAAGATAATTTACTATCTTGGCAAACGTAACGTTTTCCAGTTTCCATACTAGTAAATTGTTATGTCCTTCCTTTCAAGTTGAATATAACGTTAAATATGTCTGTCTTAGATGAATTCATTTTATGAGACAAAGAATTCAAAGTAATTTCGCATACCTAGTGAAAAGATTTCCCAAACAACCACGCCGAAGCTCCAAATATCCGACTTCTCCGAATATTGGCCGATGAAAACCGTCTCCGGGGGCAACCAAGCTATCGGTGGGATTTTCTTGCCAACGAAAAATATGTTTTGGTAATCAATTAATATCACAATAATATGATGAGATATTTCTTATTCTTTTAGTATTTGTTTATTCTTAACTTTCTTAATCAAATAAAACCTACATCAACTGATATTATACGATGTAGTAAACTTTGCTGGTTACTGAACAAGAGAGCCTCTTCATTTTGTATTCATTTATGATTCAGAAGTTAATTATTTCTTAATGTATTCCACGACTATAGGTTTCATTTTAATGCCGAAACTGTAAGAAATAAATCCATCCATTGTTGGAATATTTACCTGTTCTAATAACTGATTGACAGCATCATTGGCCAACTCAACTGGCCAGAAATCGTACAGTTTACATTGCCCTCTGGAATTGATGAGAGCTTTCCTTGCTGATAGTGCGGGATGTCGATACTAATTACAGAAAACGTTGGACATTACTCGAATAGGTCAAAGGTTAAAATGTGTACTTTTAAGTAAAGATAATGATGTGAACGAAGACTTTTTGGGAGGGAAAGTGACATCGAAAATAAGCAAATAATGAGAAAATCAAACATGGACGAAGGCAAGACAATATCTCATGTAATTAACAGTGTACAAAATCAAACCGATGAAACATACAAGTGATATCGCCTATAGGGAAGCTGGTCACTTCGCCCAACAACCATTTCGCCCAACTGCCATTTCGCCCAACCTTACCATTTCGTCCAACCAGCCTGGTCATTTCGTATTTTCATATTTAATCAAGGTTGGGCGAAATGACCAGGCTGGTTGGGCGAAATGACCAGGCTGGTTGGGCGAAATTACCAGGCTGGTTGGGCGAAATTACCAGGCTGGTTGGGCGAAATGGTAAGGTTGGGCGAAATGGCAGTTGGGCGAAATGGTTGTTGGGCGAAGTGACCAGAAAGCGCCTATAGCAAGCCTCTTAAATAACAAAATGTAATATTAATAGCTAGTTTACTTAGTCTCACACACTCTACAGGAAATAACAAACTCGAATTCTAAATCGTAACGAAGAGACAATATAAACACTCAGTGGACTATAATTCAGCTTGAAAACAATACTAATCTTAAATCTCAACCGACGTGTTGTTCCCTTTAACAACAAAACTCACAGTGATTCTATACGCACATCTCTGTAACAGTTGGCCAAACTTTTGATAAAGTTTTCCACAAAAAAAAAACAAGTAGGCCTAATATGCAGACCAGTTTTGCCCCAACTATACTAAATTTTAAGCAAAATTGGTTAAACTGTCTTCATATTTTCCTCTTTTGGGGGAAATGTTTACCCAAATTTTGTTAGATACAGGCGTACTGAGTAAGGGGGTAAAATACTTGGCCCAACTTTTTTGGCGTGTATACGCTTTTGCAATGCAGACGGTACATAATGTGTCTTTATTTCATTGGGTGGGGTAGGGGTGGGTGGAGTGGTGGTTCGCTTTAACGCGGTATTTATGTATTCGTAAAACGAAATAAAAGAATAACGTACGCTTTGTTTATCCAGAAAGAGCATTCCTTGACAAATATCAACGGCAAATATTGTTAGTTGTAATATTTTATCAGAATCTGTTGAGTCATCCTGGTTTGAACTACCGGTGGATGATTGCTGATAATTTTTCATCAAGAAATCCTTCAATGTTCCGTACTCAATATACTCTAGATAAATCAAGTATGGTACTGGAATAAAAGAAAATACATGATTTACTTAATTAGAAAGATATTCATAAAAATTAAAAATTAAGTGAGTTAAGTAGCAAGATGATATGTCTGATCAAATGTTTACCTCAGAGTATAAACATATAACACACTGTGTTCTTCTGGGTTACATGAAATCACGGAGATAGCCAGAGAGATCAGATCGTTTCCTTGTTTTGTTTAACCTATTTGTACCTTTTAAGAATTGGCTTTGTAATAGGCATTCCTGGCTTTATAATGTGTATGTAGTCTCGAACAATTAACATGATGACAATAGTTTTAGCAAAGGGGAAAAAAGGGATGATATAAAGCGTAGAATATCTTCATTTTATAGTATCAACCTTCAGTAATATGAAATGTTTATCTTGATAGTATTAAACTTCAGTAATATGAAATGTTTCTAGACTATAAGGTACACATGAAATACATGTAAACTAATATCATACTAATTTATAAACAAAATCTTTGCATGTATTTTATTCCTTTACTAGTTTGACCATTTCATTTGTGTTACCTATATCTATTTTTTTTTCTGTTTTCTAGTCAACTAGTTTTCTGGTTATCTAAAGTCATATAGTCTTCTAGTTTTCTAGTTATCTAACTCGCCTAACTTAATGTGGTCTTACAGGAAGTCATACTTTCCAAGTTGCAGTCATCTATAGTTATCTGTTTTCTAGTTTCTAGTTTTCTAGTTTTCTGGTTATCAATAGATATCTTGTTTTCCAGTGTTATAGCTATCTAGTTTTCCATGTAACTAGTTATCTAGGTTTCTTGTTTTCTATGTTTCTAGTTATCTACTTTTTTAGTTTTCTTGTTTTCTAGTTTTCTAGCTATTTAGCTTTCTAGTTTTCTTTTGATCTAGTTTTATTTTTATCTAGTTTTCAGGTTATCTATAGTTTTCAAGTTATCTGTTTCTGTTATCTGTGCTTAAAGTAATTTCACAATCCAATTAAAGTACGGTATTATGCTATACTAAAACTGCAATGAATAAATTCCCGGCTAAAACTCACCATCTTCGAGAGAGACTCCTAAAACGTCTACAATGTTCGGATGTCTTGATAATGTGATGACATTCTTAGCTAGGGCGCGGAAATTCATTGCTTCTTTCATTCGGGCGTTTTCTGTTAAAGAAAGGACATTCTAGTCCTTACATTTCCATACATCTTAACTTCTCATAATGCATAAAATAAGTAAATACACATCATTTACTGACATTTTTTAGATTATCATGACGTGTGGAATAATTATATGTATATGTACTGCAGTCATTGTATTCTATCAAAGTGGCAGCCACTTGTGTTACCTATCAAACTTCGCAACAAACTCGCGTAACTTGTGGTTATACACGAAGTCACCATTCCCAAGTTGCAATCCGCAATACTAAACGATTTTAACGTTTCAGCTTAAAACCTATCTATCCTAAGCAAATAGAGACAAAACATGTTATACAGTTACTCGATTATGAATAATTGGTTTCGGTCTACGCTGATTGTTAATACAAAACAAAACAATAGTAGTTTCTATTGCTGATGACGAGAGCATTGTAGGCACAAATATAAGCAACCAGGCAAACGTATATTACTTTGCAATTCAAGCATTTCTATTCCAAAAATATCCATCTAGGAACTGTGTAGTTATTAAGTTATAAAAAATACAAAGGAACACAAAGTAAAAATACGAGGCATTTGAATACTTGCAGTTTTCGAGCTTTTTAAACTTTTCCATTGACTTTTCCAATTAAAAAAGAGTTTTTTATTGAAGTTGTCTTAACTATTTTACCTGATATATTTCAAAACGATAACTTCCTCTCAACTTGGTATTTACATTTTCAAGAGGAGTGTATATATATATATATATATATATATATATATAGCAAAACTGCCAAGAATTGACTCACCTGATACTGACTTAGCGATGACTTTATTCATGTTAAAATTGCTAGATGAGACAGTAGCCATCCAATATATCACAGTTCCTTTCCCGGGAAGCTGGTAGCTCAATTGAACATCATCTGCACAAAGACGCCGTCTTTCGTTTGTGTTATTATGAAAAATTTCCCGTTGGGTATCTGGTCCTTTAATTAAATAGAACATTATATCATTATTATATATCATTATTATTACACTGTAAACATATAATTTGTTGGTCTTATTTCTTCATAACTTGTGAAATAAGCTTTCTAGTGAAAGAGATAAACATGACATTACTCGAATAATCCCTCATTTGCGAATCGAATTCAACATTCTTGTAAACACAGATCATCGAGTGTGGATTGGTCGACAATGTGATCAATTAAATATGACGTAACAAGAATTAACAATACCTGTTTCTACAATAGTTCTTCCAAAAACAAAACAAAACAAATTAAAGGTTTTTTCTTCTCATCTTTCATCATCGACTCTATTAAACGTTTGTTACTGTTTGTAAATAATCACTTAGCAACACAAAAGCGGTTGGTATAATAAGTATAATTCTCCTAGATAGCTGTATTCTAAAGCAGGGAGGGCTAAGAGAAACTAGTTACCAATATTTGAAGCCGCAACGCTTTCGGTTTGAATTACTGCAGGTAATTCTCTTGAACTCATTGCCAATTGTGTTGAGTACGACCCAACAGAGTTTCTTCCATTTCTAAGTGAGATCCGAGTCATTTTAATACCATAAAATAAAATAGAAATGAAGTAGCGATATAATATAACATTCAGACAATATGTTTATTAAACGTATCAAAAAATCGTAACAAAATACATAAAAGAATATTCTAAGGTCTTTTTAAACAGTTGAAAGTACTTAAACATAACATTTATGTTTTGTGATTTAACTCACATGAAGACGTTGTAGTAAAAAGCTTATACGCAAAGTAAACTGAAGGTGTATTCAGTTTGTTCACTAATACACTGTACGAGAAAGTTAATATGAAAAATGTTTATATATGCGACCAGCTGTCTTTTCGTTTACAAGGCTATTCCATTTTTGCATAATACATATTACTCTTTATAGCAAGATTTCCATAACTTTATCCCGCCACGAACCCCATGTGGATGTCAGAGTTGTCCACGAACCCCCAACTTTTCGAGAAA
Organism: Apostichopus japonicus; assembly: GCF_037975245.1. NCBI lineage: Eukaryota > Metazoa > Echinodermata > Holothuroidea > Aspidochirotida > Stichopodidae > Apostichopus > Apostichopus japonicus. The sequence continues at coordinate 11,164,611 of NC_092581.1, forward strand.
CGATCTGAGTCATTGTTATACTATAATATGCATAACAGTGCTTCGTAAAATATCAAGTTCATAGTGTATGATTGTACTGTCATGCGTACACCAACTTCACCAAAGTCATGCGGCCTGTGTCTGTTTCATAATTCAGTTTATCACATGCACGGTACGGTACTATACTATGGCAGCATATGCGTATGGAACGCGAAAAGAGTTTGTCGATAGGTACGACTTTTGTACATTACTAAATAATATGATATATCAGATTTTAGTTCAACAAAAAGTAGACTCTAGTTCTGACTTTCAGAAACGTCTCACGAACCCCCTGGGATGGACTCATCACGCACCCCCTGGGGGTTTCATGCACCCCAGTTATGGAACCCCTGCTGTATAGAATCAATGTTTAGAATTCACCAACTTTCTCAAAACAAAATAATTGTGTTAATAAATTTCACGTCCATTGTCAGTAAGTCAATGGAACACTACCGCAAGTAGCCTTGGTTTTCTAGATGCTGTAGATACTAGTATGCTTATACACTGCAATATAAATTAATCAAGTTAATAAAGGAGATCGGTTTTGCTTACTCATAAATGCTGCCCTTCCATTAACTAGTCATACCATTTGTTGTACTTCTACGTTATTGGAGCCATAGTGTCAAAACTAACCAATTATCTCGAAACAAAGTATAAGTGTTAATCAACTTTACATCAGGCACATTATCAGTGAGTAAACAAAACACTTACGCAAACAGTCTCCGCGTTCTAATTGCTGTTGGAAGAATAAAGGTAGAGTCACTCTACGTATCAAATCTCCATATTTACATGTTTTTCTGACGTCACATGGTAGTCTCTCCTTTACTACAAAATGGATGATAACGTCCAATTTACTCAAATTGAATTTTCATTTTGTATTTGTCATTCATTCTGTTAGTAAACGTTTAAGTTCTTTTTTTTTTTTTTTTTTTAAATATACGTATAAATGATATAAGTCAGTGGCGTAGGAAGGTACTTTTGAGTGGGGGGGGCTGAAGACTGATGGCCGGCCTGGGGGAGGGGTCTAAGGGGAGGGGGTGCCCCCCTCCCCCTTTGGAATTTTTTGCATTTCCAGGTGGCCTCAGATGCAATTTGGTGCAATATAGCACACTTCAACACCCACTCCATTTTGTGAACTTAATTTTGTATTTTCACCTGGCCTTAGATGCAATTTGGTGTTCCAAATGAGATTTTTTTCTCATTTGGAAATGAAAAAGGGGTTTTCTGACTTGCGGAGCGGGGGGGGCGGAATGATACTTCCGCCCCTCCACATTTTTCACTGGGGGGCTGGCGCCCCCCCCCAGCCCCCCGGTTCCTACGCCCTTGATATAAGTCCATTGTTACGTGAGGATATATACTTACAAGAAATTATTTTCCCAACAATGGACAATAGAACAATAGAAACCACTAAAGTACTGACAGCAATCAAAATGGTAGAGGAATGGACCGGCCAGATAAATTTAGGCTCTGAAAAGCAGTACAAGAAATAACCACGATGAAAATATGAAGATATCTATGTAAGGAGACATTTAAGCAAATATAAATATTAATCCTTCTTTAACATTACCTTTATATCGGAAGAAAACAAAGTTAATATGGCAGATGCATCTAAATATGAGAAAACTATATATATTTGAGAAAGGAATAAAAACTTGCCTTGATCGTCTTTATCATTGTCCTTAGAAACAACTGTATGAAATAAGATAAAAAGTTAAAAGAGAATTACGTTCCAAACTTTCGAAACCACTAGAATACTGATGACAATCAAATTGATATAGAGAATTGGACCGAGTAGGTATGTTTGGACTCTTGAAAAACATTAGAAGTATCCATTATGAAAGTACATATGATATATGATATGCCATATGGCATATGCCATATGGCATACGGCATGTGGCATATGGCATATGCCATATATCATATATCATATATTATATGTATTATTTATATATTATATCTATATATACGTATTCATTTTAGTAAGGAATAAAAACTTGCCTTGCTCGTCTTTATCATTGTCCTGGGAAACATCTGTAAGAAATTTGATAAGTTAATTAAATTCCTAAAGCACAAAGAAACCTTTAGAATTTGATAAGTTGAGTCGTACATAATATAGTGTGAAGTAGTACTTATTTTATTCAATCCCTTCTAATATAACTGACGTTGTTTTTTTTTTTTTTTTTTTTCTACAAATAAATATTTTATGCAGTTTATGAGTTTGCATGGCAAATCACGTGACTATCATCTTGGTCTGGTAAATTCTTTATTTTTAAATTTGTCGAAATACACGGATTATGATATGACATATTATCAGGGCATCGAGTTATCCTCCAAAGGAATTTGACTTTTTCAGAACTACCCACAAAATATTTACAGATGGCTTTGCGTTTTAGGCGAAACACTCAAGGTATTACATTTGTTCCGTTTGGAAGAAAGGAAGCCGGAAGCATGATCATTTACAGATTTCCCATGTTTATTTCACTTTCATTAGAGGTAGTACTATATGGAGGAAATGTGTTATAGTGTTATGTATATGCATGTCTTTGTTTTGAAACTTAAAGAGTTTTTCTAACGGAATTCCATGCTAGTTCGCACCAGACAACAAATACTTTTTCCGTTTTCTAAATTTTTTTATCGTCAAGTTTGTCTTCCTGTTAGAATTGTAACTATTAACATGAAGAAATATCACTATGAACCATTATTTCTTGTTCTGAACAGATATTAATATTTACCATAACTATTATTAGCCGTGTCCAAATGATCGAATACCACCTTAGTACGTCTCATTTCGACATCCACTATCACTCAAGCTTGTTATTTCTATCTTTAAAGTTTTTTTAACCTCCCAAGAAAATGGTTTTGCAAGGTCGAAATGCTTAAGACAAAATATGTATTGAAGAATTTGCTAAACTCTCAACTTGTCAGTTATTTGACTAAAGTTGAGTAATATTTCACATGAAGCAATTGGAGATATTTCTATAAGCATGTCAAGTGCTTCTAATAATTTAATATATTCCTATGATAAAACATACCGGATTTTTGTCAATATAACAGTTTTAACCCTATTACCGAAACTAACTTTTCCGGAATATTTGCTTAAATAACCTTCCATTGATGGATAAAACTTACTTTCCTCGATACAAGTATTTGAAATTACTTACGTCGTCTTTATGATTCTTAATACTGTCGGTCGAATTTTGTGTATAAATTAATCGATAACTGTGCAAGATGTTTTAAAAAAAACTTTAAAATAATACAAAGAAGACGTTTAACTTACAATTTTGAAGATGATCATATTCATTTAATATAATAAAAGGATATTTTGCTGAGTTGCCGAATACTGAAACTCAACTATGCCGAATAACGTCTCCACAATGTCGACTATTTTGCTGAATTGCCGAATACTGAAACTAAACTATGCCGAATAACGTCTCCACAATGTCGACTTTTGACTTGTTTAGGATGTCGAACTTTACTTCATTTGCCGAAAACCACCCGACGAAACATGTCACCTAGTTACACCCATTGGTCCACATGCGGACTTGCATTGCCCTCAAAAGGCACGTTTATTAGAAATTTCAGAATTTTACCTTGAGCATAGGAGGACGTTTAATCTGTGCATTAATACATACGAGAAAAGCAACCATTTTGTAGCCTAAACGTTCGTAAACAGCCAACGTGACCCTATAAACATATTAGTAGAAGCACCGTTGTTGTCGAACCCAAGGTTTTTAACATTAATTTATTCATGTAAAAAAACAAAAAACTGATGCAAAAATTGCATGATTTTAGGAGGCGAAATGTCAGTTTGTATGTCTTAGTCCAACAAAACCAGAATTGAATGTTGAGTGCTAGAAACATGTTTGAACAAATGATTCCAGTTTTGAAGATTTTTTAATATGCCTATTGTCTGAAATGCTTCTTACTGCGGTGAGTCGATGAGGAAGCCGACTTCTCATCCCTGGGCCTATAGTGATTAAATTTTAAATACTTCAAATAAAATTAAAAGAAAAACCTAAAAACGTAATTCAATGAACAATTGTCATTCGCTCACGGAAATCTCACCAAGGATAACTACCAGCTGAAAGTGCCGGGAATTTATCAAGACAAATAAATGCATCAGTTAGACAACATGTGTGATTCAAAGTAACTTATATTATACATTGTCATTGACATTCCTGATCCAGCAGTTTGAGGCAGCGAAAAGAACGATATTTCCATTCTTAAGTTACACGCTTGAAGTTTTCCGATACAGAATTCTTTGGCAATAATGAACAATGCAGAGTTAGAAGGGTTGTATTACATGAGAGTTTGCTATATAAATGTCTCAAAACTATGCCATAAATCTCAAACATATGAAGAACATTAACTTGACCAGTAATGGTTAAATTAAAATAATGTCGCACAAGGGGAATAGTATATGGAATCTGTCTCACTGTTATGTTTGCATATCACCAATGCTAATACGAATAGGTGCCTGGGCGAGGTAATCTTGATAAATTTAAGAATGATTAATTAACTGCAAAATTAACCTCCTGTATTTCATCATACAAATCCAAGAAGGTTTCTTATATAAGAATTGGTCAGTTCCTTTTCAAACATAAAAATCCCTTTTTAAAGGTTTTGGCCTATGGTAGAGTGTTGTGACTATATTGCTGTTGTATTGAAATTTATATATTCTACACTGCTACATGAAAAGTATACAGTGTAAACAAGAGGGCAATCCACGGACTTGCATATCTCATCGCCAGCATGTGTAGTATCTGTTCCCTTTCGAGGGGAATGGTGATGCACACCCGACGATAATCACACAGTCACAGTCATGCAAGGGGACAAGGGTTGAGAGCGGATCAGTCGTTCGGTAGTTTGGTTTTCGTGCCCAGGTTATTTCCTGGGCGACTTTTTCTTGAAAAGTATCTCATCGCCAGCAAACACTGATTTCAAATGAACAAATTTGTTATTAGCTATGCAAACTGGCAAAACCGTTTGTGAAGTTAAAATGACTACATTCTCTTGTGAACCCTACACTGAACAAAACTATAGACTTGGAGTCCTGACTCCAGAACCATACTTTAAACAGTGATAAAATTATAATGAAATTTTCCTCTCTTTTGGTCCATTTTATACTAACTTTTAGCACTAGGAAGATTAACACTCATTGCCAATCAGTGAAATTATAATGTCGTATGAAGTTAATTCTACATAGACGAGGCCGACGTCTTCTTGCGCGCTTAGCCGCAGGGAATAGACTAAATAGGCTACACGCCTGTAGGCACAACGTAGTACATATAACGCGCATACACACGCACTCGTTTACAAGTCATAAGCTAGATCCGGACGCGAAGGTGAACCGCGTCACAAAACTGCGACTTTCCCATTTACACTTTGAATAAGGGGTTAATCAACGGTCTAGCGCAGGATTAACGCACGATCGTGGGATAATGCAAGCGCATCCAGCGATAGCATTAACACCCGGAGTGCATTAATCATGTGAGTAACGCACGCTAGACCGTTGATTAACCCCGTTCATTCATATACTACCATTTGTGTGGGGAAAAATCATAAAACAAAACATTTTTGGTTACATATAACCAAAGATTTATTTAAGTGATGCCCCGTAATTTTACCGTGCGTTATACTCACAGGATTAACCACGGTCAGCTGACCTGAATGGACCAATAGGATTTAGGAATCTTTACTAAGTATGAATGAACGCACCATCATCGCGTCGCACTTCACCACCGTTTTAACCCTATGCAATTCCAAACGTGCTGCGACAAAGAGTTTTAGAGCACATTATGTGGTGGCCATTACCTATGCTAATTGATATTCAACTAATGGTAGCTTTACATTGTTCATCACTGTTAGGCCATTGACTTGCAAAAGTCATACAATGGCAACCAGAATTCAGAAGTATTCGCTCAATACTTATACACTTATATACTTTTAAGAACCATTTTATTATTACCAAAATGATGGCGCTAGTTGAAAACTCAAAGATAATTTTGTATAGAAAATACTATTATGTCTTTTACAGACATCCGTACTTGCAATATACGGAGAAAAGTGCCCCATCAGGCTACGTATTCAGTTGACGATGGCTGCAAACATGCCGGTCGCAAAGAGTGTTTCGACCCTCTGGCCATAGGCAAGGATTCACGCACGCCACCTAGAACGCAGAAAATACTTCGCATCTATTAGCGCAGATTGTAAAGAAAAGATTTCGCATCTATTAGCACAGATAGTAGGATCACCTGGACATGCTCAATCATCTACCCATATACCTGTCTATATATATAATGCTGGCACATTCCTACTACATAACCACCACCACTGTACTAGATCCGAATAGTTCCCTAGATAAAAAGTTTGAGTACACAAAGGCATGTTTACTTACATAAAAGATGGTCCAGCTTACTATCACCATAGTAAAATACAATGGCCTAACAACTCTATTGTGACAACATCTCTGCTCCTCCTCCAATGGGCACACTAACACTACACTGAAAAATAAGAAAGTGCTTATTCAAACAATTATATATATCTGGAGTTGTCTTGAGAATATTATGTTCACACGCCCCTCGATGTCTTCAAGAAATGAATAAATTGATTCAAGCAATTTTACAAGTTCATGTGTAATGTTGGAACTGTCATTTGTTCTATCAGTAACTCATTGCTCATCATTCATTCATTTTATCCTTTCTGTTCACCCTTCTTCTGCTACTCTCGTCATAACCTTGGTGTGCACAGTTTGCCAAGGGCACACCTGTGCAAGTTTTGCAAGTTTCAGAAATGCTTTAGTTCTATCTGTGAAAGTATAAAGAAAAGCAAATACAGATTAATATAAATTATTATGTAGCTTTTAAACTTTTTAAGCTGTTCTCTGTATTTGCCAAACTTCTTCTGAGAGAGAAGTCTTCGTTCCTTTGCAGATAATTAAAGAAGTATCTATAGTAGATATAATCTTGTGTGGGAAGCATTATGTATTCTTCTAATTGCAATATATATAATAACTCATTTACATGCTGGCAGCTTCTATTGGTTTGTTTAAGGCATTTATTCAAATATTACCAAGTATGAATCAAGTATCATAGAAATTTTTCATGACAGTCAGAGAGTTTTCAAGCAGTGATGAAGTTTCATATAGACCTATATTGTATATGAAGGACATACATGAAGCAAATTCAACTATGCGTGACATTTAATTTAACTTTACAGTTCTTTTTAACACATCACCTAAAACTTACTGTAACACTTACTTGGAATACTCTTCGTTGTTTGGTCAGTTATCATACTGTCAATTTGTTTCTCCACTAATTCTTCGTCACTTTTTGCCCAATTAGTATATGTTCACACTCCCCCCCCCACCCTCTCAAAAAAGACAATATAAAAAACTTATCCAGCCTTTTTTATCTGTACTAAAAGCAATTGGTAGGAAACAATGATTAACTGAGAGCAGATAATGAACACTGCAAGCAGTTTGGCCAAGTGGACCTTATGAAGAACCAGGTAAAGCTAAGGTTGAAAGTGAATTAATATTTTTGTTTGTAACAATCCATTGATAAATACACTAACTGGATAGGAAGGACATAGTAGTGGAATGTTTTAAGCCACAGAGATGCCATCTTGCTCTTCCCAAAGGTTTTTACTTTTCACCAAATTATAGTTTTCAAATTAATAATTGTGTTTCATTGTGTTAAAAGTGTTTCATGATATCTGAGAGATGTCACTTGAAAATACATGATGCGTATCCCGTTTAGTTAATGAACGCGCCGAACGTAGTATGTATGGTGATGTGACGTAATTTTAGAAAATAAGCAATCATGAAACATGCATCGTTTTTAGTGAATTAAACATATTTTATGACGGATAATCTGTGATTTGTTAATGTATGTCATCTAAGAAATCCAAAATTTCTACTACATGTAGTGAAGCAACCTTTGCAAATAGTAGGAGTGACCATGTTGATAAAGGGTTTAGTTAGGAAGCTACTTTTGTGGTACTACGAACGGTAATTTGTTACGAGACTATAGCTTAAAAGTACTGGTAGGTCACGGTGTGTATGCTAAGGGTGTATGGTCATGGATATTGCGGAGACGACCCTCGGAGACGACCCTCATAGACGAACCTCGTAGACGACCCCCGGAGACGGGTGGACGGGTGGACGGGTGGACGGGTGGACGGTGGACGGGTGGATGGATGGACCTTTCAGTGGTTTGACGGCGTGTGTGCTACAGCTGAAACTGAAGGGGTGCTCCACATCAAAACAATATGGACCACTGTTTTAGTGAGTGATAGTTCAGATAAACATATACTATAGGTGTTATCAACAGATTAATTGAATACAGTCAAAGCTTTCATCTGGCAAGTGTATCTTGGAATGACGACGTTACACAAATTCGTCTCGCTTCTACGAATGGCTTTATCTTATGGACACAGGGAGTAATTCGAGTTCGTCTATAATATTCGGACACATCAAGCAATATATCGTGCTGAATACGTTGTTACATGCGAGTACATATCGTTAATTCACATAACCACAGTCTTGTTGTGGACCATGTTAACTATTCATGCATTTCGTGGCTGTATCCGAACGCTAACTAATATACGTGGTATGCTTGTTTGATCACCAATGTGATGAGAAGTGTGCGATTTGACGAATCTTTCTTCCAGCTAACAGGCTACCTCATTGTACAGCGAAAGGAACTTACAGATAGGAATTAGCCCTTTGTAGTAACGCGGCAAAAGTAGGACAATGTCATGATCAATTTATTTAATGGAAACATTTCGCCGATTAGTAAAAAAAAACAACTTACCACCCTATCGTACAACCGTATCCTAGGATTTGTCACTCAGCTACATGGCACACTTCAGATTCGCTTTATGGTAGTTTATGGCAAATATGAACCATAATGTATTCTCATTTAAGAGGATACATGATTAAATGTGACAATCATGTTGGAGAATATAGACGAAATTTTGAAATTATGGGGGGGGGGGGGTTGGACTGGGGTATGAAAAGAAATCAACGGGAAAGATCGACATCAGTCGAAAAAGTAGAAATGTTGAGATAAAAGGCAAATTAATGGTTGACATGGTTATTTATATTATTATTATTATTATACATATATGATGCCACGCAATGCTATACTGTCTATTACATAAACAGTATTTATTTTGTTTTGCATAGACAATTGCACTGCTGTGTCACATGAACCGAGCAACATTGTTTTGTGAATTACAGATAAGCGGTATAGCGCCTCCACTTTGTGAATATCATTTCAGGTTTTTGCTTTCATAGGCTTGTACATTTTCATAGTCAAATGTCTTTCAAAAAGAATGTCTATAAACAGGAAAAGTTGGGATATTTTCAGGTAGAAATTATTTGGGGGTAGAAATATACTATTAGCCGTACTCATTGAGTACAGAAAGAACTACAGGGACATCATTCATGAAGGAAATGTTTGCTGGTGACTTCGCAAACCTATACATTTCTTGAAACTTTCCCGTCAAAGTCTGACCATTTCAAATCTCTTATGGATGCGCAAATGGTAGGGAATGAAATGATAGTTGAGTGGATGATAAGCTAACACATCACCCTTCCCATCCGATCTTACATTGACAAGCTTCACGAGCAACTATTGTTCAACGATGAAATCACGCGTCACCAAAATTCTTACTATTTATCTTAATTGTAATAACGCTTATAATGCGTTTCCACAGACGGCGCTCTCAGGTCGGTCCTAACAGATCTGTAGATAGAGATCTAAGGCCTTGGGTCCTAACAGAGTGGCATCTCTTTATACGGGTCCGGGTCCTATTGACCGTGATCTATTACTGTTTACAGATCTCCAAAGAGTTTGTAGAGCGCTGTAACATATCTCAATTTATGTGCTAGTTGTGAAAAAGTGAATTCAAAAGATTTCGTTTTTTTTTTATTTCGAACTAAGCCACAGTATATTCCATTTCGGGATTTAAGTGACGATTAAAGCTTCAATTCAGGTTAGCAGACGTGATTGAAAATTCGTCAAAGAAGCTTTCTGATTGGTTGCCGACCAGACGTGTGTAAAGTCGCAAAGCGAACGGTGGGAAACATTCAGTTGCTAACATGTGCTACTATTGAGTGATACTTTTGAGTGACAGAAACAATATATGTTAGCTCGAATATGTCACACTATGTGTGAAAGGAATGTGCAGGTAGTTTGCCCAGAAGTTTCCGTCAGAGATTTCTCAAAGGCATTCTCGGTGATTTCAGAGACCGAACCTTGTCAAGTTTCGCGGAACTAGATAGTACTTCTATGACAGCACCCCTCTGTTGATTTAGGGTGTAGCTGAAGATTCCCATCAGATACTGACATTAGGGATATTAGGTTATATATCATACTGTCGAATGACAAGTACAATCTGTTTAGTTCTTGGTAGCAAAGCGCACGGGTGTTTTCTAAAGTTAGATATCTAGTTTCTATCACAATTTGTATTCCTTCCATTCATTGTTCCTGTTGCAAAATGAAGGGCTCATATATGCATAACATGATCTCGGGAATTATTTGTGTTAAACACTTTATAATAAATTATATATAGTGATATTATAATAAATTCATGTTTTGATCACAAAGTTTGAAAGAAATAAATTTCAACGAATTATTAGTACATCCTTTAGGCCGCTATATGTTGCCTATGACTATCTGTACATGTGTGTACAATAATGCAATAAACATATTTCAGTTATTACTGTTTTGTGAGTTTATTTATAAACTTATGTAATCAGCAGACATTTGTAATAATTGATTTATGAATTAATATGTGTATAATTATTTAATTGGCACATATCAGTTAGGGTTGTTTATGAATATATATGTGCAGATATGCAATCAGCCCATGTCAGTTCTTCCTGTTGTGTGAATTACGAATATAAAGTGTTAGACTCTTCAATTTAACAGCTAATTAAATAATGTGAGACACCAAGGTCATATTGTCAATGAAGTTCAAATGGTGAAACTTGACCACAATATTTGGAACGTACAAAAATGAAAACTAGCCGGAAATGTGTGGTGCGTGGATTAAATTTGAAATGCATACTCTTTTGGATAAAGTTGATGAAGAATAAAAAAAACTTCTCTTTTTAGCTATTGAGCACTTTTCAAATGACAAACTTGCTGGAAGCGTCATACCGAAATATAAATTTTAATGACTGTTTGATGAATGCTAAAACAAATATTAACATACAATAAGGTCATGAGGTCATTAAATTTAACGGTTCATGTACTTTAAACTTTGAAATGTGATCTGCGACTGCAAGTATTAAATGCACTATAGTATAGCAACAGATAAAACATACAACATTAAACACATATTAGCGATATGGCAGTATTCAAAACATTATAGTTGTATCTTTCTATGTTATTGCGTAATCATGCAACGCATATGAGATGTAGTACGTAGTATCATGCAGTATGATATGGGTGATGTGACAGCTTCTAACATGTATAATGATGGAGATCAACGCCTTATAATGACAGGTTTATGATAAAACTTACTGTGCATGCGTAGTAGAATTCAACGCATGAAGTATATATATATATATATATATATATATATATATATATATATATATATATATATATATATAACTATAACTATATATATATGTATATATATATATATATATATATATATATATATATATATATATATAAATATATATATATATATATATAACTATAACTATAACTATATATATATGTATATATATATATATATATATATATATATATATATATATAGTTATATATATATAGTTATATAAAGTTATAGTTATATATATATATATATATATATATATATAGATATATATATAGATAAATATATATATATATATATATATAGATATATATATATAGATAAAGATATATATATGTAGATATATATAGTTAAATATTTATATATATAGTTATAGTTATTTATTTATAGTTATATACAGTTATATACATATAGTTATATATATAGTTATAGTTATATATAGTAATATATATAGTTATAGATATATATAGTTATTTATATATAGTTATGTATATATACAGTTATATATATAAAGTTATACATATATACAGTTCTATTTATATAGTTATGCATTGACATATATATAGTTACATATATATAGCATTTGTCAGTATATTGACAACGTAATGAACTGAATGTGTGTGTGAATTAATGTGTGGGGCCTATTATTATTTACAACAAGACAACTGACACATTTACAACAACAAAATAAGATGAAAGAACAACTCGAACACCTTCTAGTGCTGGAAACAATCAATTGCTATGTAACATGATAGTATATCGTTACACACTGGCTAACCAATCCAAGAAGACAACTCGCGTCATTAAAGTACATGATTGGACTAAATTTCTATACCTGAAAGTTCTCATCCAACTGTTCGACCCGCGTGAGATTTGTAATAATGCCAAGCGCCTCGGGTTGAAAGTCATATATTTCGAACCGACATCGTCTGAAGCGGCAGATGTGTTCTACAATCCTAAGCGACTGAGGAGGATAGAGGAGGATTTTCTTTTTCTTCTTTTCTTGAGTGAATTGATGCGAATGCGTTTCTGAAATAAACATTATACGCACTAATACATACCAGACCGAAAAGAAATCTTATTTTGAGAGCAGCAGATTATGTTAGTGTTAGAAATTACGTCACATGTAGGTAAGTTTGTATATATATGTGCCATTCTTATAGAATTATTTTACTTAAGACAGGCTAGTATGTTTTTTTTAATTATATATAAGTTTGTTTTTATTTATTTATTTGTGTGTTTTTGTTTCACTAATTCCTTTAAGAAAAGACTATGCGAGGCTAAGAAATCCGTCTCTTTGTACCTTTCTTATGCTAAGCCGCAATGTCTTTTTCAGTCTAGCTTAAAGCCGCTTGTCATGTGCCATTTCCAAAATTGTCAGCTTGTTGCTGAATCTTGTTTTCATTCGGGCAAAATACCACATTTTTCAGAATAAACTCTATGAAGCATTACTTGTTTGTCCATAATGTGGTGGGCGGCCGGCACTAGCATCTTCTGCCCGAAGTTGTGTATGCAAATTAGACTATACCTCATATTATTTGGCAACGGCAGTGTTGTATGAGCTATATATGCAGTTAATGCTGCGCGCGCGCTGATATTTGTTGTGAAAAATGAGGAACTTGCACGAGCATATCTAAAAAAAAATATTAAACTTACATACCATGCCAATGGGAAAAATAACAATATTACACTCATGCGTAAGCGATGGATATAGCATATCGTTTTATATCTTGAATACATATTTTTCTCACAATTGTCAAATGCTGTACATAAGCATATAGTTAAAGACATAGCAAGACCGTAAGTCTCATACATATTCTATATAAGTATAGCATATAGTTAAAGGCTTAATACTTTTGAGACACATGGAACAGCTTTGTTGTTTTTTGTTTGTTTTTTTTTTTACGAGTTATGTACTTTCACTAGATACTTAACATTTGTTACTAAACTATTAAAACTTTGTAACGATAAACATACTTAGCAATCATTTACTCATTTATATGCTATGCACATATATGTATAGATATATATATAGCCTATATATAGCCTATATATATATAGCCTATATTTATATATATATATAGCCTATATATAGCCTATATTTATATATATATATATATATATATATATATATACACACACATATATATATATATACACACACATATATATATATATATATTTATATATATTTATATATATATATATATATATATATATATATATATCAAATGTCAAAGACATAGTTAGGATTTTATTCACACAGCCTATATGCAATATATAGCATAAAGATAAATACTAAATTGTTGTGAGACAAAGTATACAGCTTTGATGTTATGAAAAGTTGTGTACTTTGACTATAGATACTTAACATTTTGTTACTAAACTAATGCAAATTTGTAACGGCAAATATCTAACATGTACATGTAACATTAAATCATGCATATGTGATACACATAGACACATAGTTAGGCTCTAACTCACATACATGCTAATTGCATATGCCTAGTAATAGTTAAAAACGTATCATTTCGATACACAGTGTATACTGCTTTAAGTGTCTCCCATATCTTCTAGTATTCTGCGTCCATATATACAAGTACTTATGTTATCTTACATGTCACTATAGTATCTCACTAGAAGGCAGACCGCAGAGATTTGGCGATTGTCAAGTTTTAAGAGCAGGAATTGGTGTTCTTTACCAGCTCAAGAGCATTAAAAGAAGGTATGTTTCATCATTCCTTTATAATATTCATGACATACAGTATAGCAGCTATATATTATGACTACCCTGGACAAAAAAAAATCCCATTGCGAGTCTATTATTCGAAATGCAACTTTTTTTGTGTGGGAATGTTTCCAATGGTTTTGATGCAGTTTACAGAGAATTGTGTCTCCTGTTCTGTATGTGTATCTATTATCTATTGTATGTATTTATCTATTGTATATATATTATTGTATATCTATTTCATATATATTAATGAAGAGGAAGGATACACCCGTCATGGTTACAGATATAGTTCATTACAATATTTTTTTATTTTTTTTTTTTGCAAACTTTTTCTCGTGTCATGTGATTATCTGCATGTGACCTTAATTTTGTATTAATATATTCATATAAGTTTTCTTTTTCAACTTATCTTTTAGGCATATATACATCTACATATATACTCCTGTGTGTGTATTGCATGCGTAAGTGTGTTCTATATCTTGTATGTACAAAGGCATACAAACAATTGCAAGTGTATAGTTGCCTTTTGCGTTGTTGTTGTAATTGTTTTTATTATTGTTGTTGTTGTTTATTTTGTCATTCTTATGTTGTCTTTGTCGTTTCTTATACTTTTGCAAGAAAAGAACAAATAAGCCAAAAATGTCGTCAGGCCTGTAGCCATGAATTCTGAATTGGAATGGCACCAACAGTTTAAGGAGGGGTATCACTAATTTAAGGAGGGGCACAATACTCGTGTCGTGTTACAAATGAAGATTTTTGTATACATGGTTGTGGCATAGATTGGGAGCACAGTTGTCTACAAGTGCATGGGAACAGCCAACCCCTTTGCACCTATCCTGCATGACCGGCGTAACGTACGGAGGCAATTATCTCATCAAAGCTGCTAAAATGTTGTATCACTTTCAATGATGACGGTTATGCCAACCAATATATTTAAGTAAAATTGTTTCATATTTGTGATTAATATACTCTGGATATTTTTATATATCATTTTTTATCAAGCTACTCTCCTATAGTTATAAGACTTCTGTTTTGATGCATAAATCCGCTAGCCCGATCAGAAGTTCTAATAAACAGCCATATATATCGCAGTAAATCGTGACCATTTCCCCGACGTGTTGTTTATTTCAGAATGACGCAACGAACTCCACGTAGCTTACAACAGTAATTAAGAGAATGCACCTGCTTTGACGCTTTGGAAAAAGAAAATTTATTTCGATCTGTCCGAACAGTGTGCGTGTATATATATATAGCTCGAATTCAAACAGGAGAAGTCAAGTATGGTACCAGTGCGAAGAAAGGTGAGGTAGCTTATACTGAATCCAGTTCCGATGTATTTCAACTGAGGATTACTTACATACTAACAATGTTCCTTACGCAGTGTTGGATTAGCTCTTTGTTTTTGATAGTCGTAAAAGGTGAAATCAATGAAAGCCGTTGGGCTACTGAAATACATACTGAGATTGTGACGCAAACATTGTTCACTGGTTGTGATCCAATGCTCGACAAAGATTGTAGTGGCCCTATTAACAGGCCCTCCGAATACAGCAGTAGCAATGGAGCGGTGGAGTTTCTTGGGGTTGGAACCACCAGGGAGTCCTCTCAGGGGACTCTTGGTGAGGCAAGTTATACTACTAGCAGCGACTCGCCGACGATGGATCACATTACTACAAGAACATTGTACGAGGAAGAGGAAACACCAATTCTTGCCGCTGTAGTACGGGACGCCAACGAAAACCAAACAAGAGTAAAAGGAGGAATCATTGAACCGAGAGTTGTCTACAAAGAATGCAAGACGGTGCCCGAGCAGTCACCGTGTCTCACGTGTTCAGGAGGTAAGAACAAAATCAGACTTGTTTCTCACAGTCATTTTCAGTGGAAAGTTTCCTTCATGGGTATATTAAGTTAGTTCCGATAAAGCCACATACTTGGGAAATACACAGTTATACGAAACCAGTTTATACGCATTCACGCACCTGTAGAATCGCTGTGGTCGAGTGGTACGGACTTCGGTCTGTGACCAAAGGTCCGAGTTCGATTCCTAGCTTCGCCTGATGAGTCCCAAAAGGACGAAACCGGTCGTGAAGTGAATGCGTATAAATTGGCTTTGTATACAAAGCCAATTTATACGCATTCACACACCAGTAGAATCACTGTGGTCAAGTGGTTCGGACTTCGGTCTGTGACACAAGATCCGGGGTTCGATTCCTACCTTCGCCTGATGAGTCCCAAAAGGACGAAACCGGTGGTGCAGTGGAATTTTTCTGGTGTGTTGTTCTTTAATTATTTACTATATATCTGTCATACCACTGGTACACATATATATATAGTGACAGAGGTATATAGACATGTAATGCAAAACAGAATATGTTTTCTTGCACATGTTACGTCGTGCAGCGCATGTCGCCGGTATGTATAAGAAAGTTAATTCACACCCTAATCAGAACGTTCATTTTTAACTCAGTGTTCCTTTAATTTATTAAAATGAATGTCACGTGTGCAGAGGTTTCTTCTCGACATATGATTCAGTTTGTAATAGAAAGTTGTCGGGTCAATGCTCGGTATTTACGGTAGAGATCTATACATGTAAACTTTAATTTCACGTGATGCAATATCATATGGTATAATTGCATACGGTTGGACAGTGATCTCTACTTTCATTGCTGAATCCAGGCTTTCACGTATACTCAGTCGCTGGACAGAATTATAAAGTACGGCTACAAAATTGGGTCAAGAACGTACATAAAATCCCTTGACGACCCACTTAGTTTCAAGAAGAGCTCTCCAAGATTTGAAGTCTCCAGGGACCTATCTAGCCATCAAGTAATAAAACCATAACTGCACGAACGGCAGTCACCATAAGGCAGGTTAACGGTAAATGGTGCATAGGTTAAATTGAACGCAATAAGGCTCGTTAATATTATATTATTTGAGGTACGAGCGCAGAAAGCATAAGCGCGAGTACAAAGGGACAATTCCCTTGGTATAAGTTTACGAGTACAATATGAATATGAACTGAATATGACTGAAAACAATTGAACAGGGCTCTAAGCGCGGTACCCATGCACGATACTTCAATCGCGTACTGTAGTCTATAGTTTTATGATATTATAGATTTCAAAATTGCCACGAGTTCGGAAGTACGATTACAAATCCTGGGCGAGTCCGCTAGCACAGGTAACTTTACTAGCATACGATACGGGAACGAGTATGTACTCTTAACGGGAATATGGTTATAAGTAAGTAGGTATAGCCTATCTTTGCTAATGCACTGCAATTGATAATAATTATAAACCGAAAAAGCTCAAAGGAAGCTTTGGCTAGAACGTGGTTCGAACCTTTGATTTTAGGGTCAGCCAGCTTTCCGTTGCTTATTTACTTAAGTTTACCATCATAACAGATTTATATCTCACATAAATCTGTAAGTAAGCACAATATCGTAATTTCAACTGCACATGCGTATAAAATAACATAGCTTATATAGCGATTCACTTTTTCCGTGTACATATATGAATTATGTGGTGCACTTTTTGCTGAATATATCAGCTAAAGATGTAAGAAGAATCTACAATCACTGAAGGTAAGCTGAAAGTAGCTTTTTGACTTGACTTCGATATTTTTCGATAAGTTTGCTATTTTGATAATTTAGGCCTTTAGCTTGAATTTAGACAGAATTCATATCAAATACGGTAACGAAGGAAAGAAGGTATAAGCCTTTTTGGGCAAATTGTTGGACCAAATTCAGACATTGACTACAAAAGCAATGATTTAATGCGTTTGCTTTGTCATTTTTAAACAAAACAAATATATGATTGCCATATACCCACCGGGGATGACTCACTTGCCATGAGAATAAAACAATGAAAAGTAATTATCGCAGATGTTTCGTTTGAATGTTAATTACATGCGAAATGATGATCGTATTTTCAATATTCAATTTATAAATATTATACAATGAAAATGTATGACAGACTTATCCCAAGACACCAAACTCCATGAAAAACAGTAAGCAAGCTCCTAATGAAGTCCATGCATATTGTAGCTATTAATATTAATAAGCACGGTATTAATATTTATAGTCGGTACGCAAAACTCCAAAAAAAAGTGTATATCAAACATTGCCCAGCGGTATATGTGTGGTTTTAATCTAATTAAGTTCAATTGGAAAATATGTAAAATACCGCATAATTTTTAATGTATATGCATACTCGATTAAGGTATACTGCAAGTATAAAGCGCTTGGGTAAAAGTTTCAAAGTAAAAGTTGGAAACTGGCCTGATTGCTTTTGATTTTCTGATAGTTACAATTTTAAATTTCTTCCCCAATCATTAAACAATGTTAATTAACCTTATTTTACGAGTTATGCTTACCAATGTTGTGTTGTTAACAGAGTTTGATAGAACTGTTTATAAAACTGGTATTTTTAGAATCGGATCATTGACCTCAAGTGTATACAATCACCAGCACATTTCTAGATCATTAATTTGTTTGGTGAACTGAATTGATTGTTATTTCTGATGAGTTAAAGTTCGGTCCTTAGTTCCACGGTACAGTAGAACTGTTTCTTGTTAATTTTCTTTTTTTCTCTTGAATAATGACGTCATGGGTTGTAAAGAAATTCAAATTTTCTCTCCAGCAGAGTATTTCAGATTCACATTTCGTTTTTTAAGTAATAGGGCCACAAATATAGCCTATATTTGTCTTCAGTACAGCACATTTCTAGGCCCAATTAATCTGATTCGTGAACTGAATTGATTGTTATTTCTGATGAGTAAAGTGCGGTCCTTAGTTCCGTAAAATAGTAAAACTGTTTCTGTTACTATTATTATTATTTTTTTGCCTGAAATAATGACGTCATGTCTTGTAAAGAAAAAAATCAAATTTTCTCTCCGGCATGCAGAGTACTTCAGATTCACATTTCGTTTTTTGAAGTAAAAGAGCCACATACACTTGTCTTTCAGTAACGCGTATATATTTTTTTCTCTGTTCTCTCATGTGATGAAACGAGTTAAGGTGCTACGGTATGTTTCTATGCTGCCCGGTGATGCTTTAATTGTAGATCACATGTCACGCTCGACTGAAATGAAGCGAGAGTTCTTTAATATCGAAGTAAAGGGCTCTCATTATGTAGTACAGGAACCTGTGACTAAAAGCTCAAGTACCAGGTGTATAATTCCATAGCCGCTAGTTTTTAGCATGATATATAGACTAATCCTCTCGCTAAAGTATTTATAGAGTGCCCCTAGGACTGAGGTCAGGGAATGTAGGGAACACCGACTGGCATTAGAAGCATCTTACATTAACAACGGATAAGTTCTCTCTCTCTCTCTGAAAAGGAAGAGACTCGGTATTAAGAGTTGTTCGAATGTATCTTCTTAAATGCATAAAGGAAGTGCTTCGATGTATACTGCAATAGACGAATATTTTTGAAATATTGAAAACGCAAGCATATACTTTGCATATGAAGTTCTCGACACATTGCTTTTATATATTCGTCGGAAGACTGATTTTAAGATATTGAAAGGTGTGTTATGATAAGCCAATTTGAATCATATGATATTCACTATGGCTCTTTAAGATCCATTAAATATACTTCTTTTCAAAACAAACAATTGCAGTGTCTGTGGGATATGTTATGTATATATATATGTATAATATATTATATTATATGTATATGTTAATATGTTATGTATATATATATATATATATATATATATATATATATATATGTATATATATATATATATTTATATATATATATATATATATTTATATATATATATATATATTTATATATATATAAATATATATATATATATATATATATATATATATATATATATATATATAAATATATATATA